>NW_019211455.1:3301775-3363388 GCF_002443255.2 Varroa destructor
TTTTTTTCTGGACTGCGACACTACGCTCTCCCGTAAATTTGAGATCTCTGTCTATTCTTGTTGACGTGCTTGTATTTAGTCCACACAGAGTACAAACGCTATGAAATGCAACCAAATGCGCGTTTTTTAAATGTTTACACGACCGAACCCAATACCACTAGCGCTGCTGGGGACCAGCGTGTAAAGTATTGTAGTCATGCATTACTCAGATTTTCGTCCCATGCTTGGCATTTGATATTTTTCTACCTATGCGTTCAGCGATCGAGAGGATACCTCAGGCTTATGCCTCATGTCCTTGAGGCTTCTTGCCGAATTTAAATGACAGTGTACTTAATTAGATTATTATAGTTGCGTTTTAATGAAGTAGAGAACCAGAACTGTAATTAACTCTCGAAGGAACAATGAGATACTACACTATCGGATACCACGAGCTGGCATTTAGACATAACATCATTAGCCTTGATTGACCCATAGGTCGTCTTGCATAATTACTACGCGCAGCTACATAATGGAAGCCGTACGACCTTGAGGAGCGTTATTTTCCTCGCCTAGCTTTGTGTGACGGCAGAAAGAAAACGTATTATAACGAAGTGTACAGATATATTAAATATACTAATATGTATTTGCTTGGACATATAGTAAGCGGAGTCATCGGGTTTACCAGGAAGAAAATATCGTATTTTTACTTTTTTGCTACCGTCCTAAGATTGTCTGCGCACTGTTGGGAACCATTATAAATATTTTTTTCCAAAAACAGTAATTTTTTAAGCTGCTAACCCGAACTACATCGTTTTTTACAGTTTGTTTTACTATTTCCACAACTTGTCCCCGTGGAATTACGTATCTTTATTGTAAATGATACATCTAAAGATAATTGATAACAACAACAACAAAGTGGCAAAAGGTGAACGTTTTTATGCCATGTTGCGTGCAATAAACGTGCAATAAAGATATCATAGCTAATATACTGTTGATAAGTCAAATATATTATTAAATGCAAAACTAGAAAAAAAGAAATCACGTTTGATGTATGCTGATCGTCGTTTAAACAAGGCGAACACCAAACGCCTACTGCTGAGACTTGAATAAAGACAAATTTAATATGAATAAATAATTTGTTTTTAATTTTATTTGTTTAGTTTTCTCTATTACTCAATCCACAGTCGATGTGCTCACAGTGTCAGTGTTGTCGAATCGACGTGCTTTTATCGTATTTTTCAAAAACATTATTCTCGTCATTAAGTGATAATAGTAGTAATTAAAATTATTTTATTATTATAGAAGTTCTTGTGCTTTTGTTAAGCGGCAGAATTGTTGTCACAGTTGCCACAACCGATCGCCTAGTCTTTTTTTTTTTTTATATTACACTTGTGTATAAAAATCTGTGTAGAAGCGGATTCAGCCATACCTCGAAGGCATCATTGCGGTGACTCTCACGCGCACTACTGGCCGGTAGCAGTAAAGAAAAGCACAAATCGACATAAATCGGAAAGAATTGGGGTAGGTATTAGAGGAATGATTAAAAAATATCTACTCGTTACCCAACTATTTACTTCACTTTAGCTTTAACGAACGACGGATCTGCAATACAGTGATGGAGCACCGTCATACGTTTATTCTATTGCGATGATCATAGTTTGAGTCACGTCGGCAGAGTTTGTCATCGTTATCACATTATAGATAAACAAGTTCGTTAAGCGGATGGGGTGAATGATATATATAGAAGTCAATAGTTAAATTTTCCGTCGAAAAGCAGGTCGTTTACGTAGATAGGCTATAAATAGATGTACGCGTTTATTGAAAAATAATAAAGGACTAAGGGTAGATTACGAGGTTAAAAAAGATCGGGAGTCGAGATCGAATCTGATAAGTCGCCATGTTTTCTCGAATATGCGTCATTGTTGCATTCTGTCTCTTTTGATTAACATATTGGGTTCATTCTACTGTTTCATCAATAACCTCAGCTCGGAAAATTTCAATTTTTCCTTAGTTGTATAATCCTGACAATTTGGCAAAAGCTAAGGAATGCACAGAAGAATTTGTGCAACAATTTGTCGGAGCACATGCTCCTTCCTTGTTAATGTGAACAAAATTTCGATAAATTCCAGTTCTGTTTTTTCAAGCCAATGAAGGTTCATCCTGTTTGTGTTCTGTCTGGCTACTCTGCTTATATATTGATGATTGATATAATGACGTATGTATTCGATCGATATAAGTCTATTTCTAGTAATTTTGACCATGCAGCTACCGGTGTATGCAACAACATGAATATTTATGAATGAACCTAGGAAACCGACAAAGGTAAACAAATAGCAAAATTCATGCATGGAATTTTACTCGAAAACCAATATCCTTTGTAAGTAAATTTTAGGCAACGAAAACGCTTCTCTCTCTACACTCTATCAGATTGTGCTATACACTGTCAAATCGTTTCCAAGTCTTATAGTAACAAAGCATCGACAACTGCAGAAATAGTAATAAAATGGTAATAATAACAGTAATCACAGCAAAGTACATTACGTACAGTTGAGTACGTACCCACTAGATTAACTTAGAAACAGCTGTTCCTAGGTCATTATAAACAGATAGAATAATAAGGCGAAAGTGGGAGGGGAAATTCACAGCTTAATATTATACCCGTGATAGTATAGTGTGATACTAGGGTTTTTTTTTTTGCCTCCTTATGTATTTATCTATTTGATTGATAAACGTGTTTGTACGTCTGTATATATATATATATACTGTATGTATTTAATGTATTCTAGTGTATTGCTGGGCGCTTACGAAGCAGATCGAAGCCCTCTTTTACTGTCACAAGGTTCGGGGGGTATTTCTTCTGGGTCCTCCAGAAGTCGCGCAAAAAATAGTTCATGATCAGCCAAAAAGAATCGGGCCCTTCATTTTACAGTTACTAGGTAACGACCAGTTTGTTGACAGCCTTTTCTTAAAAGCGGTCTTAGATATATTTTATAGTCGGATACCTAAACAGCCGGAAAGAGCAAGTGGATTATTATACGCTGCCGTCAAACAGCACACGAATTGCGGTATTATAAATAATTGTAATAATGAGGATGGTGAAAAAAGAAAATAAAGCTATGCTTTACGTATCGACTTATATCGCCGTCCTCACGTGCCTTTGCTAGTTATAGTATAGCATAACTGTCGTATGATCACTTAAACGCCTCCTGGACGTAATACTCCTATTCGCGATATCAAATATCTGTGTTTGTCTAATTACCGCCATTAGTTAGGTTATGCTTTCTTAATCCATGATTAGTAATAGTTGTGGTGCTTTTGTTACTGCTATTGTTTTGAGGATGAAACACATTGTCACCGGTGCAGTATCATCAACGTGTATGTACAAGGAATACGCAGAACACGAATTCTGCCGTGGCTAAAGACCTAGCTGGTAATCAGTGAAGTGGCCTTCGACAGTACTACACACCTTATTCGTTGGGGTTTCTTTCAAGACCCAGCTTCATTTAACCACCCTAGCCCGAAGAGGTCCACTGCCAAATGCGAGCATATATTGCAAAATGTGTCCTAATGATTGCGTGCCGTCACTTCCTGGTTCAGACAGACAGCAGCTTACTTAGTACCGTTGTCTCTTTTTTCTTGTTTTATCATTACTGTACAGTGAATCAATGGTTGTCTTTCACTAAGAGAAAACCACCTTTGAAGGCCTGACTAATATTGGCAAGGCCTCCGCACCAATCATCAGGCCCTCTCACCATCGTTAGTTCAGTCTCAATTCAACCTAATCATGAAAAAAGTGCCTGAAAGCACTATTGTTTTCTTATATGGCTAGACACGTATCTTTTTGTAAAGTGCAGCGATAATGAACTGAGAAAGATTTGTTGCCAATTTACTCGGACGTCAGCTTCTCAGGTTGCATCGTCACAGCCCGACTCATCATATTAGATACGCTGGTTTAAGATATACAGCTGCGGGGTTTCGCACGAGGTTCGATTGCCGACTACTGTAGACACCATTGCATGACGGCAAAGTCCTTGCCACCGATCGAGACCAGGCGGGAATCGTCGGGCAGAAATGCTAAGCCCGCCATCTGGCTCGAATGTCCATTGGCTGTATGGTACAAACAGCGAGGCTCGTTAGCGGGATACACGAATAATTTGAGTTTGCCTGTAAGAGCACAAAAGAAACTCAGCATTTATTATTATTCTTACCTGTTCACCCAGAATTCACCCGAACAGCAACGCAACTTTACATACGGAACGTCCACAGCACGAGACAGAACACTGAGGTTTCTCTAAAAAATGACGTAGTGCTAACGTACCCGACAGCCTCGATATAACGCTCGTGTGAAAGGGGATACTGAGTCAACTTTGTTCCCTTCAATGATCTCTTTTTCCAAGCTGAGATAGGCAAAATGGATAGATCCAATTTGGCTAATGTCATCTGATTTGAGCGACAGTCTTAAGTTTCGGGTCTTCTATCCCGCTATTTTCGGAGCTCCATGTTCGGAGCACGTAATATTTATTCCGGCATGAAACGAATTTAGAAATCCCGTTCCGTCTATCTGTTTTCCAACGTGATCAGCCCAGATCATGCTTGATACAAGCACGCATATTAGTGTTCTAGCAATCACGACCTTCCCCAGCGATCACTAGTGTGCGTCATAGTCTACGCCAGATACTGCGGACACTATTTAGGGATAACCGAAAAGTGTCACGAAAAATATATATGTAAGAAAACATAAATGTTCAGTGAATCATGTTTCATAGTTGTCTTATGCCGATATAATTATTAAAAATTATATCGATAAATAATCAGCTTGAAGAAAGCTTACCGCAATCGTCGCCTATTGCCAGCAGTTTTCGGTTGTGTGATCTCGACACACATGAGATGTCGGAGCTTTCGGGTTGCTCTGACCAAACTCCAAATACACTGAAGCCCAGCGGGCAGGTCTGAGTTGCCCATTTTACGTCTTTGACGTGATTTGGGTTTGTGATCGGTCGACATATTGTTGCATTCCCTGAATGGCCCCAGACAATTAATAAAAAGCTTATTAATTAATACCCGGCATATAAGTTTGCAAAAAGAGCACATATTTATTCCATAACTTCAATGAATGTTTAATATATAAAGGCGGTTAAGGGTGATTTTTGGCAATAGTAAAAAAAATATAATGGGAACTACTCGTTTATTTTTTTTTATTTAATTATACCTGTTGTGTGCATAAAACTGTTGTGTGCGAAAACTAAATTTGAAAAAATACTAAATTAACATAATTAAATAAATAAAAACTACAAAGATCAGGATGCGAATTAATTTAATAATGTTCTTAATTTTAAACTTAAAAAAATTTAAGTACAAAGCAGCTTGCCTTGTAGCTAAACTATCTTCAAGCGTTGCCTCAAACATTTGATTCCCGACAAGGCAAAAGGTGTGTCTAAGTTCGTTTCCAAACTTTGACCATAACTTTTTTTCTCTAAATTTTCTAAAGTTCCTAAATTCACGTGATTATTAAAGCATGGCGGGAATTTTTCATTCAGATTTACTTACAATAGACTATCTCGTAGTTAGAGTTCGTTGTTTGGAGATAAGTGCTGCATTCGGACCAGTCGAGTTGTGAGGTGGCACTTCCGTGGCCCTAGATAGGGAATAAAATGCATTATATACAACAATTGGCAGCTCCTAACATACCTACAAATAAAAGCGTATATAACGGCGAGTGCGTAAGCTATCGAAAAAACAATGAAGAAGCTCATGCAAAATAAAATTTCTTTCCTTTGAACCCCGTCTCTAACATTAGCGAAAAGCCGCATCATATCTTTTAGAATTTGCTTGTGAGAGATTCGAACAAGAAACGAAAATAAAACCTTGTGCTCACACTGGTGAATCACTTAGGCCGAAACTTGGCTCTTCTACCTATAAATAATACTAGTTTTTCTATAATTCGAATATTACTAAATATCTACTATCGTGAGTTTTAAAAGGCCAAGTCCGTTTTCGAAAAAATCCCATGTCACATTCGAGTTTCATGCTTTCACCGAAGCTGAAAGAGCAACCATAAACTCAACAAGACGTAGTAACTAAATAAGTAAGGACGATAACTAGCAATTAGACAAAATTGTTAAACAAAGATCGATGAATGTGTCGCGTTTGTAAAGAATTCACTTGTCTGTTGTCTTCTACTGATTTCTCTTGTATTGTCCTAGTTTTTGGGCCATTTGCTCTTAAGCCTGTTCATTGCACTAATCGAATGTGTTCATACCCAAAGTTCGAGGAGTCTCTTTCGGATCCTATTCTGCGCTTCTGTGTATTTCTGCATGGTTTTATTAGTCAATAATTGATTATGTTGCGGACGGTGTACGTAACTCATACAGCGCAGTGGTAAAAAGGTCAGCCATTCAGAATGGTACATAAATCATCACACAAAATCATCGTTATCAACGGAATGGCATATTTTTTAGCGCCACACCGATCAAGGCCGAGAACACACGCCAGTGGTAATGGCCAGTAGGTCATGACGTATGGTCGCCACCGTCATCGCATTCCAAGCGCGCAGCGTGCATGGAGAAAAGCATAGTGAAGGATCGTGAAGTTAGTTAGACGTGGTGGACACAACCGCCCTTCACGAAAAGCACGTCTGGTGACTATCCTATATCCGGCCAGCGTTCGTTAGGGTGTTAGAGAGACTCGGACTCTCCACCTCTCCGGAGCATCTATATAAAAAATCACAGCGTTTCCATCGTTGCTTGAAGGCATTGTTCTGGCCTGCTTTTTTTCGTTATCTTGACTATAGCACACTGAGATAGGAGACTCATTAAAAAGGAAAACACAGACGAGCATTTTGGATCTCTCGAAACTGCTGCGTTTTGCGACTCTTGCTAGCGCAGCCGATCACGATACCGTTTAAGATATTATGATCGGTAAGGTCGTCTTTAGTAAATTTCTACCTAAACGAATGAAAATTATGGTTAATGCTTGCACGTATGTATCCACGAACGCCTTTAGGAACCTGATTCAAACTTGTAGCATTGTAGCTTAACTTGGATTTCCCGAGGGGTTTCTCCTCGTAGCACTACTATAATATAAAGTTTCCGTCAAAAACGATTCTCGAATCGTTTTGCTCGGGAAAAATTTGCCCAACACCAATATCCTCTTGTTTTCCTAAATATTATCGGAACTATACAGAGCAAGATAGATATAGCACAACTAAACGCTATACTGTTTGCAATGCAATATAGATAGTTCCTTACCGCACATCTTCCTATTCTGTTGTACTTCTTGCCGTCTTCTGAGACTTGGTAAACGTAAATAAAGTTATCTCGCGAAGCCAACGCCAGATACTGTCCGTCTATAGAAAACCATAAAACGGTAACAATCAATTAACCTCGGACGAAAATGGTGATAAAAAGCTGGATGAATTGTATTATAAGGAAACACTAAAGAGTTCGAGTCTTTGCGAACAAACATCACTTTTTCAGTATTACACCTATATATCGGTTGTTTTTATTGCTGTTTAAGTTAGTTTGCACTGT
Source organism: Varroa destructor (assembly GCF_002443255.2). NCBI lineage: Eukaryota > Metazoa > Arthropoda > Arachnida > Mesostigmata > Varroidae > Varroa > Varroa destructor. Next base: position 3,309,284 of record NW_019211455.1, read on the forward strand.
GCATGCTTTCTCTAATGAAACAAGCATATCTATCGAATTGCTACATTAATGACGATATTCACAAAAATTATGCTTACTAGGTGCGTAACGAATGACGTCAATAGGCTCGTTGCCGTCATGGTGAGCTGCATAGACTTTTCTTGTGTTCGCGCAGAACGCGCTCCAGTTTCCTGCTGTAGAGGCCACGGCCACGATGCTTCCGCACGGCGAAAAGGCGATGCTCTGTACAGGCTCGGGCCACGGTAGAGACCATACAACTGAATGGCTCATTGAATCAAACAAATTAATCTGAAGAAAATTGTAACATATAAAAGAAGAGCAATATAAAGTTAGATTACTTCAAATTAGCACAGAGAATAGAGAACATGATTTCGTACTTGCGTGGTTCTTTAGAACAAAATGGTGTGTATTGTTTTCGTAAGATGATCTTCACTCATCTCGAATAAATTGTCTTCCCTTGTCCCACTTCTTTAAACTTCATATACATTTACAAATAGCATATGCAGCCGATTATACTTTACTTAGACGACAGCGTGTCTTTTATTTACTAGTGCGTGATACGAGTGAATGATTTCTGTGTGTACTTTGTTCTAGTTTCTGTTGTTTATCGACCTCTTTATTCTTCGGTTTATGTATTTTCTCGGCTTCTGAAATCCATGGATCGATTCGTTTGATCTCTATTAGGGTAAAAAAATAAAATATAATCAATTTCGGAAGGATGTGTTAGCTTGACCTATAGTAGATGATATGTACATCATAGATCTCGATAATAATTGGTGTTAAACATAATTTGTACCTGTACAAATTCGCAATGAACGTAGTAATCTATAAACAAAAAATGGTTGTCGTTAATCGACCCGAACGGTAATCATATAAGTTGCTTCCTGAGGTTTACTTACGTGACCGTCATAACCTGAACTGAGAAACTGTGCCTGCGTCGGGTGAGCAGCCAACGCCCACACCTCTTGCGAGTGCCCTTGGACAACAGTTGAGAACGACATCTCGAAGCTACCCTGCGCAATGCAGTTCCGTGTAGTCCCGATCAACAATTGTGAGCCACGGCCCTGCACAAGCGTCCGTACGCCCCCACTGCTCTCAGCTAACTCGGCATTTCGTCCTGTAGGTTCCAAATCTGCCGACCACTCAATTAGCAAACGATCTTTCCCCCCTCCACTAATCAACGTGCCATCCTTCATAGCGCAAATGGAGAAAATCGGTCCTTCGTGCGCATCTTCAATAATCCGTGAGGCTTTGTTGGCGCCCCGAGGCCACACCATCAGAGCGCCATTTGAATCACCCGTAAGTAGCTCGCCGAGCTCATTAAAGGCGGCGCACAGAATGTACTTGGGCTTGTGTGCTTTGTCAAATAGTCCAACTCGTTTCGCTAATGTCCCACCTTCCATGTCCCAAAAATGTAGATGGCCTTTACCAAGCGAAATTAACTGATGTCGGTCCATCGGGTGGAATTTAACAGCTAAAACTGGCTCCGAAGCGCTCTGAAATCGGGTCATACAAGTTAGAGGATATAGAAAATATGATTCTTTCCTATTTAGTAAACTCTATGATTGGGACGTACATAGGTAATGTGCGGATGATTATTAGAAATTGTCATAATCTAACAGTTTAGCTAACCTTTGTCTCTGCTATTTTGTGACCTTTTTGCCACTCCCATAGGCCAAGTATGTGTTCGGCCGAGTCATCAACGATGCAAAGGATTGAGCCTCCATCCTGCAAATACAAGGTTTAGTCAGTGCTCTTGGTCTAATTACTGCGGCGAATAACGGACTCAATTAATAGGAACAGCATTGCCGCTTTTGCCTCCATTCGAAACGATTCTCAAACGTGTAAAGAATAACTTAGAATTTACACGAAATTCAAATATGGCTATGTTTCAAAGCTTTACTTACGAGTTTACTAAATGCCAAACAGCTAATGGCTCGATCGAACTCCCCGATACCAATCACGTGAAGGGTGTTCAGACTTACCGAGTCCCATACACGCACATGGGGCTGAATTGGGAAATGCACAAAAAAAAATAGAGTTAATTATATAAATATGTTCCTGCGCGATTGTCTAGGAAAATCGTGCTATAAATGTCAAATTCGTGTCAATTGCTTCCCTTTAGCGGCTCTGTTTTAATAAGAAAATAGTTAAAAAGTGGCAAAGCAGATGCGGTGTTTACGACTTTAGCTGACGCAAGTCTACCAGTCATTGACTTGCAGGTTACACAGCCATACTTTACAAACTTTAAACTCAGGAAGATCTCTTTGTACATGTCGGCGAGAAAGAACTCGATCTCCATTCAAGCACACGGGGCAGTCATACGCTCACAGCTTATATTAACAGCCATTTATATTTTAGGAGGAGCATTCGTTTACGATAGAGTTTGATCATAGTCCCGCTGACTTGCCTCGCTTATTACACAAGTCGGTTTGCACACTACACGCCATGCAGAATTTCGTAAATGTTATTTGAACAACATTGATACCGTTATCGATATAAACTGAATTCAGTGGAACATTGAACTCCGAACTGGGCGAATTCGATAAACGATTCACATGAGTTAAATTTCCTACAAATTGAATGAAAGAGCACAAGATATACTCTAAATCTAGATGGTGTGTCTAGGTGGTCCACAACTATTGTCACAAAGCTAGCATTTAAGAATACTGAATAGGGTTAGGTAGTACTTTTCTCTGTCCTAACCGGGCACACATATAGTAAAGCTACATCTGAGTAAGCCTGAGTTGTGGACCGGGATATATTTCGATTTAATCTCTTTTTGTTTTTTGGCGGGTTTCAAAAGCCAGTTCAAAATGCGACACGTGTTCGTTGCAGGAGGACCCAGACACTCGTACTGTGATTCGACTGTACGACAAACGCGATCTACACAAAAGTGCTGTGGTGGGAGGTACTGTGACTTAATTATTGAACCACGATTCGACCAACAAAAAAAACTCATCACACGCAGACGCCGAGGCCCGAGCAACGCTTCAAACATTATTCACCACCTCGCAGAATCCCTAGTGTGGTCTTCCTTAGCATGCGATTGATCACCTTGATTATTCTATGATTATGGCTCGCATATCCACCATCACCGCATCGACGACGCTTGCTACCCTAGCTGCAGGGAGGTTTGTGATCGATGGTTAAAAACGAATGGTATTTATCGAAATGGGGACACAACCTTTGTATTTAATAAAAGTAGAGCATTTGACGACCTGATCCGCGTAGTACGTTACTTAAAATCGAATACATTTAGTTTATCTGCTCTTAACATCCGTCCCCACATTTAATGCAAAGCCAACATTTAGTTACAAACGTTTATTTATGATGCATTGTTACTATTGATCATGCTCAGCTTGTTTTTAGTCAGTAATTCTCCGATACTGTAGAAACCAAAGCAAAATAAGCAGGCGTTTACTTTTAGTAACTAACATTTTACGGTATAAGTGACGTTCCAATGGACACACATAAGTCCTATTTGCTGTTAAACGACCAAAATGCTTATGCGAAGTAACACATTGCAAATGACGATTACCGCAGTCTAACATGTGGGTTACTAATTAATTCTAGTCATCAATATTATTGTTATTATTATCAGGATCAATATGATGCCGCAGTCATGAATTACCCTTGTGACGAATTTGGGCTGCAGAGAAGTAGAGTTTGGGTGAATGCCCGGCGGCGAGATGGAAAAACAATTAAAAACAAATTATTATCAGACACTATACGCCTTAGAAAATATACCTTAGCATCTATATTTCTGCCTACTATCATTATCGTGCTGATTGACATAATTAATTAGACGAAAAATATTTGGATTGTACAAATAACAAACGCCGGAATTGTTGACGCTGGATCTAGAGATGCAGAGAATGCAGAAGCACACGAACGGTCGAAGATGTATTGAGTGACCTTCTTCGGGACAACGATTAGGGAACAATATTGCCACTTGGAAAGTTTTCATTGTGATGAAGTTTCGCTACCAGAAATTGCATAGACACTGAGTATAGAAAAGTACACAAATCCGTCATTGTTTTTAAACAATCCAAAGTGCACACTACAGCAACGATTGTGTATATATGGAAACAAACAACAACAACAACAACACAGAATGCACATACACACATAAAACGTTATATCTTTATCATGGGAAACTGGCTCTAGACTATTAACCCTGCTTCGATTGGACACGATGTTCCGGTAAAAAATCCTTTGAATTTAGTACTATCCGTTAGATAATTTAGAGGTAACTCTCTGAGTATTCTAGCTGGCCTTTGTTACGACGAGGGCCATATGATTATCCCTTAGGCGTTGGTAAATAACAACGATTAAAAAAACTTGGCTTAATTTCTTCGTTCGTTGTTCACCGTTATCGGCAGACTTATTCCTGCTGTAAGCTTATCTAGAAACGGATTCCTGGATCCTGACCATACACAAATCAGGTTATAGCAGCTTTCGGACACAACGAAAAAATGAATAATTACGTACGAAACACAAGATAAAAAGCAAGTGCAAAACAAGTCGGATGACTGGAAACATCCATAACATCATCAAGTGCGAGCATCCCCTATTGCCATTTTTGTACTCCCCAACAAAATACACGTGTCCAGATAATTTTTTACGAAATATGAAAACGATCGTTACGGGAAAAATATTATTTCCTTACAAATGATATTGTGTGTGTTTTCCGCTCCGCATATTAAATTGATCGATAACATTAATCAATATCTACGCTAATTTAAGTAATATTTTGTCCACTTAGACAATGTTACACTTAAGTGGGTATCATATAGTTAATGGATTTTGAGTTTACTCTCCGTAACCGATATAGAAAGGTGGTTGATCGATTAAAGAAAGTATCCGTTTGCAATTAAAACGATTCACACGTTTGCCTTACAACGCTTCACATGTTTGACGTACATACAGGACCGAAAACGGTTAAGTCAATGCCTTAATGCCGCTGGCGTGCCTTTCGATAGCTAGATTAACTGCGGAACAACTGCATCGTATGAAAAAGTTAAAAATTATTTTTATATTAGTAACTTGTTGTTACCTGCTGTACGGAATCGCCTGTAGGAAATAGCTATCTCGCTCGGTAATAAGACAATATACTAAGTGCAGTTATATTTTAGTTTCTTTTTTAAGTTCTTCTTTAGTTAATTCTTGACTATGTCCTGCAGTGAACGTCGCACCTATAATATCGATTTTATCTATTTCATGAGGCGAACAGCATACCATGTTGTGTTTAACTATAGCAATGTATGTTCTACTTCCATTAAACGTTTCAATCAGATCGAGCAGCGCGGTACGAACTGCGGCCAAGACCAGACAACGTTCAAACAAACCTATTAATTCGACAACAGAAACTATTTATTCTTACCCGACGATCTCTTCGATCAATTGAAGCTGTCTGCCCTGTTGCAACAACCAGTTTATTTGGATGAATTGCAATACAACGAATGTCATCGGTATGACCAAGATAGTGTCGCTGAACCTGCTCCTCCACGTTATAGAGCACGACGACGCTGGCGACGAAGTAGATAACCTCCCCGGTCGGCAGTAGATGTAGATTGGCCCGGCAATCGCGGCCGCGGTAGCCATAGACCCATTCAAGTTTTGGCCGTTGCTGGGGGATGGGGTTGACCTTCGTGAGGGAGTATTCGGCCACGAGGTCCGTTGGAACAGGCAGCAGTAACTGGTGTCCGTGAACGGTAAAACGAATAATTCCATCGTCAGGATCGAACACGCAGTCCCGTCTAGAACCGAACGCGTTTATACTTTAGTATAACTATATGAACAATCTTTTCGAAAGTTTCTATTTCTAACTATTTGTAAATATAACGGTAAATTATATATTTATATTGGAATGGTTCGTGGACTGTATATGGAATGAAGAATCGACACGGCTAGTTATAGAGAGACAAAGGAAAGCATTATTGCCACATTGGTAACTCTAGTTATGATCGTTGATGGAACTTGACATATGAAACGGTGCTTACCAATTTCGTCGTTATTTTACAATAAATACCAAAAATCTCCTATTAAAAAATGTATACAGCATGTAAATTTCTTTGGTGTTTTTGAACAAGCGACCCAATGACTTCGAACAAGCTATTCCTTACAGAGCTCGCTGTTTCAATTAACACACGAAAGCCCGTAGTACTGAATCTGAGTGGATTCCTTTTTGTTGATGGGCGTTACAAACCATTTTTGAAATAAGAACACCACGTTTCTAAAAGCCTGTAAAAAGCGCTGACTTGAGCAAAGCCGGCCAGTCACTTCCGGCTGCTCATGTCACAGTGCACCTAACAATCATAAATTAATTAGTAACTAACAAGTCGTAGAAATATCAACTATGTGCCGTAGCCATGTAAAGAGCGAAACGCGACGATCAGAGATGTATACGTCGCCTGGTATAAAGTTTCTGGTAAATAGTTTATACTATCCTTTGTTGACAAGCGCGAACCTACTGGTTCAGAAAATGCTATCCTGCAATGTTACTGTTTACAAAAAATTAAAAAATACTATAATGTTATGTGCTGGAATAAAGAGGCTTCTCATTTGTTATACATTACAAGCATAATAAAACTAGGTGGAGTCGTCTTAAAATTACGCACGTCACTGCGTGGTCAGCGTATCCATTGGGGGTGACGCTATACGTCGGTATATTTGGGGAGCTACCTCCATTGACTCGTCTCAGTTGCTGAAGATTTCCGGCCGAAAGACTTTTGTGACGGGGCTGCTGTTGTTGCTGATGTGGGGGCTGCGGGGTAGATCTTGTTGAAGAAGAGCCCTCACTATGAAGGGACGACAATGACGCTGCATAGCCAAATCTAAAATAAAGGTTACCCAAACAACAGGTTACATATGATTTACCATAAAGGCAATAGAGATGACTCCCAGTACTAATAGACCTCCTATCATTATATCAGAGTGAGATAACAGCTGACTGCCTATTCGAGTAGTTCAGACATACGTTCTATATGCCGTAAGATCTAACGCCGCTATAGAGAAGTTCCGGACGTAAACCTGAAACATACAATCCGGCACGGGACTGCCGGTGCTGCAGTGAGCATTTTGATCCGTTGCAAAAGTGTTGATTTTGAAAGACCGTTGAGAACGTGCGCCTGCTTATTCAAGATAAATATCATGAAGTGCTTACGCTATTGTAAAAATGCAACTGCATATGACAATACACTTGATACCTTTTACCATCTGGCGTATCGGAGTGGCCATTCACATGTGGATTATGTGGTCCTGATGGCGTCGGAGATTCTCCTGTCAAATTTGAAGGCCCCGAAGATTGCCTTGCTAGCTTGGAGCTCAGCGAACGATGGCTGACGGTTGATAACGACGGAAATAACGATACCATGTTTTTTTTATTAGTGTTTTGCATATATATAAGCGGCTATAAGGCGAATTTATGGCCAAATGAATAATAGGAAGTCCAATATATTGACTGACATAATTAGAACGCGTGAACATAAATAAATTTTCACTCATTATCAATCTCCTAGTACGTGTACAGTCACAGTTGACAGAGGCCTAACACAAAAAAGAAGTTTGAATATAATTTTTCTCTGATCATACAAGCGCCTCTGGCTTTTTTACGGAGCACGTTTTAAGCGGTAGCACTGTTCCAAAGGAATCTTTATGCTAGTTCCTGGTTAACATGTAATGGACTGTCGAAATTATGCCTTATATGTAAACATCGATCTAGGAAATGATCTAAACTTGACCTTTCCAATATATTTTGGCCAGTAGATAATCACAGCAGGCCTGGTCGTCTGACCTTTTATGTTAACTGTTGGGCTGACAAACAACACGACGTTGTTAGGACATTAATATAACATAAATTTTAAGTTATTTTTTTTTCTAATAACTTTTAGATAGCGATAGGTTCACTGCGCGGTACAGGCCAAGCCGAAAATGGCAGGTGGTTACCATAACGACGTGGTACTCATTTCGGCATTGAACTAATTTAGTGCTAAATAATGTATCATTAACACGCAACTATGCGGGAAGCTTTCTACATTTTCTAATCAGTCTAATCTTACCTGTAACTATGTTTAAATCCATTGTGCGGTATTAACGGGGCAGTATTTGTTATCGTCGGAGCTGGAAATACACACATGTGCTAATTGAGCGTAAAATTCGTTCAGACAGACTATACTATGATTGACGTTGCTATTCATAGCAGTTAAACGGCAGTACAAACGTGGGTCATCGCATGGCTCTACCGAAACGTCTTCAGCCGGTATTTATGTCATTTCCTCAAACAGAGTATACTATAAATTCTAATATTATGTACAATGATCATGTCTAAACTTCTCACGCGAAGTTTGTGTGCGTATCTGTCCTACTTGACAGACCATTGTTGCTTAACGTGATTCAGTATCAGCACACCGTATGAATTGTTTATGTCCAAATTCAATGGACTCATTTTCATCCCGCACAGAAGATCCTGAGGGAGTATGCTAATACAAATGTCAGCGTGTAACTAGCGTACAAATTGTATAAGAGAGAACTATAGAAACGTACTATACAGACTGCTCTTAAGCGCGAGCACTGAGATAGGATATATGGAAATGCAATATATATTCCGCAATTGATATACATATATATGTTCGATGCCAGTCGATACGCTAGCTTGTTGCCCGTGAATGTTCACCGTCGTTTGCGTGATAATCCTTGACTACTTGTTAAAGCGTCAACGAAACCACAGTCATAAAGTAGTCATGTCCGATGTACCCTAGATTCAGACTTGAAAATCAATAGGTAATGGAATTCAATCGTTTCCGATAAACAGTAACTCTACTTGGTAACGAAATTTCTATTTTGTGCCGCATTTTTCGACTGCCATCAAACGGGCTCGATAATCACTGATCGGTCATAGCGAGACGGAATAGGAGAAATTGAAGAGTCATTTATTTGAGTTTCGGTTGCCGACATGCTTCTTCTAGTAGCCAGTACTGTCGAAAGAAGAAATGCATCCCTACAGTGCGAAGATAGTACAGGAAATGAGTGATGCTATAGAAATTTTGAAAATCTGGCGCGTTCCTTTAGACTTAGCAGTCATCGTTTATGGGGCAGCAAACTGAGGTCACATATCAACCCAAATACCAAAATAGAAGGCAGAAAAAAGCAAATGATTAGACAAAAAAATTGTGAACTAGGTATCGTAACGTCCGTCAGAGATTCGCAATATTGAGACACCCATCGGGAAAACCACTGAGACTAGCTGTATCTATCTTTATTGGCTCGAAGGGAACGTCACTTTCATAAAAGACCAACAATCGTCGAAGATAATGACTAGAATAGTATACCAATAATTGTTAAACGTGACTACGCACTATGCTGATGATCATCCCACGATCCACGCTATTGTCTAACATCCTATCTATACTATTGCAATAGAATCTTATGTTATTTATTCCTAACAATAGCCATATGGATGTACCAGTGGGGAAAAAACGAAACCGCTACTTGAGGGGTACCCACAAAGGCTTTATCACCACAATAGTAACAACAACAACCACGATGACAACGACAGCAATGGGGCCGTAGGTGTTACTGATGACGTGCGAGTGACGCCGGTTTAAATTGAAGGTCGCCATCGTCTTTGACTCGATGACCTTATCAGTCTTGAGCTGTGTCGACCGTTGAATCAAACGACTCGGCAACGTCGCGATGTCCAACGCCGCGTGACCAACGAACAGCGAGCGCAGGAGCAACAGGCATTGAGCAAAGCAGACATAACGCTGCTGGTTATCGACGCCGTCAACAGATTTTGGCGACGCTCTACTGCTCCTGTCTGTCTCACGGCTGCAACACAAGTAAACGTCGAAACAACGTTTAGCAGCAGAGCAAAGCATGGAACATCGGAAGAGTTGATGCGACAAATCACTTAATGCCCATCTGTCCGTCTGTGCGTCTATCTGCTTCCCACCAGTGGGATCGGTTAGCGGTGGATATGGCCGTGTCCGTACGACTGCCAGCAACGATCATCGCGTCTGCTGCGACGTTTGGTACTTACGGCTCTGCGGGTCCTCTCTTACAATATAATATAATACAATAATACGGTTACCATTGTAGCCATTAATTGATCACCGGCATCAGCTGTGCTGATGGCCGTTTAGATGATTGTAGAAGCGCCGCTTGCGCCAATGTGACGATGGTCCCTTCCTGTCGCACATTCGGATCGCACGATAAAACTGTTCCAAGTGCGCTCATCTTTAGTTAAACACTTCTTCGAAGAAATTTCTGTCTGGCATCACAAGCATACATGCGTAGAATACATGGAAGATATGTATATATGTAGCAAGGAACGTATTTAGCATTATCCGCCGTATCTGCAGTTCTCAGCGCTAGAATTGAATGAAATCGGTGCGGTAGCCTTTATGGCCAAATCACTAACCGAAAAAAGAGGAGGATCCCAGTTTCGAGCCCCGTCAACGATATATACCATACGACAAATGTGATTAAATAAAGAAAAAAGAAACAATGCCTGAGTTGAAACAGACAATTATAGCTTGATACACCTGATCAGTGCGGTCTTCCTCTTTACGTTATGTGGAACTGCACAGCAATGAGCGGACCGACCTATATATCAGCATAGAACAATGACCAGTATAAATGACGACAGCCATCTGTTACAAATTAGCTAGCAATAAACGAAGCCTGACACGTGGAAAATATCGAGAAGTCGTGAAACGAAGTTCAATCCTAGCGTAGCCTATTTAACATAACAAAAATTCTAGAAACAAGATTCTAGAAAATAGCTCGAGGCATTTCACATCAGGTTTACTCAAATAAGGCCTATTTAAACCTCAAAGGCCAGCTTATAACTTCGAGATTTAGATTATGCAAAATTAGCATCGTTGATATTTCTGAAAACAGTCGAAATGAAAAGGGCCACAACTGGACAGCAGATACCGTTGTTGTGTTAGGATTGATGTTAACCACCGTGGACTATCCACTGTGTCAGTGTTCATTTTTCTCTGTCATGATTCTATGTTAGCACGAATAGGCAGGCCAACAGTTTGCTATCGGGTGGAACCACTGATTCTTCGTTTTACAGATCGCGAAAAGGTGATTCGAACACAAAAACCTGTCCTCCAAAAATAAAGTACATATACTTTATCGCCAATGCTGCTTCGAACAAAACAGACTTGAAGATAATAAGCTCGTATCATAAACACATAGACAAGTGCGCAGATAAGCTAAATTAGCGACATTTTCGTTTTTGAAAAAAATGAACTCAATTAAGATTAGCTCTTGCATCTTTCTTTTAATATCTTGCGACGTGCTAATGTATTTCAGTTAGTCATGCCAACTTTTACCACTGGCTGTATGAGGATGAGGCATTGGATTTCTAACAGTTAAACTGCCCGCCTCTTTATATGACGATTTCATATTTTAAAGGAAAGCAATTTCCGCATCTTGATATAGTACTAAAAAATACGACTAGATAAAAGTTCTCAATCGCAAAGATTAGTTACGGTATAAACCTCTCGTTGAAGAACTTCGCTCTTCGTTAAGACCTATATATATATATATATATATATATTCATATCACAGCATTCGATTCACCATCCGAGTAAGAACTGACTGGGGCTACTGGCATCGATGAAAAACATAGTCTTATGAAACTTACTTCACTCAGCGGAACTCTATCTATCTAAGCTAAGTATACATACATGCCAATAGGAATGCAGCTAATCTACAATATACTATTTAAAACGCCCGAAAAACAGGATTTTGTTTGTTAGTAACCATCTGTTGTCGTTTCGATAGGAATTCTCAATGAATATCAACAGAAAGGACTACTTACCACGGCCTTCGAGTTGTGTCAGTCTTCTGGTAAGATCTGCGATCGTCGTCCTTAAACATGTTAGTTCTTCGGCCTGTTCTAGTACCTTAATCTCTAAGTCAGCTACGCGTTCGCGTAGTGACTCCTGTTCTTCGTTTAACATTTCCTCTAAAATGGAGAAAAAGCGCGAAGCCATTATAACTTGGTCAATAGGTTTTACTATTCTATTTATTTAATAGCTGAATAAACGTCGTAAGAAAAAAAAGCATAGCAGATTGATAAGAATGCAATTTCCAACAATGTCTACATGACAGTCACCGGTACGCGACGTAAAAAATAGTTCCATCTGTGACAAATAGCCATGCAATTTATGTAAATAAAGAAAGTTGTTTCGATAATGTAGAAAGTTGTTTTATATATATATATATATAGAAGTTTGTTTATATTATGCTGTTTTTTTTTTTTTTTTTTTTATATATTGTGGTGCATTGTAGAGAGAAAAAAGAAGTATAACTTGTCTCATAAAAGATGAATCATAAATTGTCATCTATTGATTGTACCGCGTGTTCTGGTTAAATCAGGGAGTAGCAGGGGCACCTTTTGGTAAACCCATACATTATCTTGCTAATGGAAATAACTATGTAACAATATAAGTATGATTGATAAAAGACGCATAAGTTCGAAATTCAACGATGGGGTTTTAGGGTACAATATGTTTCTTACTACGGCTAGACCGCCGAAAGAAGCACGGGAATGTTTGCAAAGTGAAAAAAGAACAGAAAACCGACGTATTGGAAATTTCGTACTGCGCATGGCACGACAGAAGCTATATGTATTAGTTTTATGTTTATAACGGTTAGGCCACTTCAAGATAAATCAATAACAATGACGATGAGCGAGCACAACGTAGATTTTTGTGTTAGTCCAAATGTCTTAACAGACTCATACCAGTCTGATATGACCAGTTCTATTCTGTGTACTTTCTTTAAACAAAATGAGTAAATAGGATAAAAGTAGGGAAAAAAAAGGGAAGCAAATCAACGAAATCGGTACGAATACTGCGGTACACAATGTGGTAAAAGAAAACGATAGACGATACTTAACGGCATAAAGTTCGATTCTTATATACACTTAGTGCAAGATAACAATGGATACAAACGTTCGAATTGTTTAAATGTTTGCATCTACTCGGATATTTTCGGCGGGCGGGCCACAACTAGACTGGCGAGCAAGCATTCATCGTAGCTATTCTTCATATTCTCTTTCTTCATATCTTCTTTTTATTCCATTTAAATCCAGGTTATCGTCTTTCGGATACATGGGTGCGTTTTATACATCCGACATTCTATTGAACACATATAGACTTCTACTGCTGTCTTTTTATTAATTCTATCGTATTATTTTGTTTTCACAGCAACTATATTCCTCCAATTGTCGGTACCTGTCCCGCTTGTATTTCATCCCCAGCCCAGCAAAAATAGCATAACGGCCTATTAGGACCTATCATGTTATTACTAGGCGTTCAAGTAATACTTACTATCGTGCACTAACATCTTCAATGGAACGAGTGGATAGCAAATTTCCAAATGCCCGCAAACAAACGAAGCCAGAGCGGCGGCAGCAGCAGCAGCAGCAACCATAAATACTATTTGAGCCACAAAAACCACTCCGGTGGTAGCAACAAAAGAGTTTGCAGGAAGGAACTCGTTCTAGAGCTCGTTTATTTGTTTATTAGTTAGCTCGCCAGTTTTCACACTAGTTCGTTGCTGCTATTCATGTCCCACTTTGCACCACACGATTAGCATCACTACCATCACCATAAAGCTGGAAGAGCCGGAGAAACGAGCGCTTTTTATTCCATTTAGTCTCTTGTGCCTGAGAGCCAATACCTTGCAGACTGCGCAACAAGCAGACAAGTATGAGACGGTGCGTCGACGGACGGAGTTCCAGCTGGTTCTGCACACGCACACGGACGCGCTAGAAGCAGCAGCTTAGCACCACGATACAACCGTCACAGCAAATAACAAAGACGGCGACAGCTGCAGCTGGACTACACCGCTAAACTAATTCGAAACGGACTTCATATAAACGAATACAGGCAGACGAGGCGAGGGAACTGGTCAGATAGTCTCGAACTTTTGCAGCTTATCTATTGCAAGGTGACAGAGATGGCTGCTCCACTGGCAGTTAGCAGTGAAGCAGCGCGGCCAACTTCGCTCTTACCCACGACAACAAAAATGACAAGATAATGGCGGTAAAGTGATGATCGTGCTTGCGGTGATCTCTGGTGAAGGAGTGCCGCTTGGTTCATCTCTTGTTTCCTTTGTCCAGTGGTCAAGACAACAGCGCGTAACCGGTTATACGAGCGTAAACAGCAGATGCGCTCTCTGAAGTAGCCGATGCTTACCAACGGGTTATCCAGACATTGCGGTGCACATTTCGTACCGCTACGGAGACACGAAAGAGAGAGAGGACACGGGGCGAGATGATGATGATTTTGCGTTAGCGCGAAGTTTCTCCACACTCCTTCCGTGTTTGTTCTATTGTTCTGCTTGTTATTATTCATTTGTTGCGAAGGGTTACTCGTCTTAGTCAAGTCAGTTGTTGTTGTTATAGCGCTACGAGCTCTAGAATCCTTAGTAGCCGATATAGTTTGCACGTATTATCTGCACCGTACTTATCTCGTTCAGGAGCCTTCGCGATCCTATTGCTGCTTGGCTGTGCTCGTTCTTTTGGCCAGCTTAGCGTTCGAAGTTTCGCCTATGATATTTGTTTACTTCACACTTCGTTTTCGTGACTTCGATCGTGATTCGGCTATGACTGCTATGAACTATGAACAACTGCTATAGTTTTACAGAAAAGCTGAGGAAAGCTAGTCAGAAGCCAAAACATAGAGACTTTCATTCATAACTATACAGCGTATTAAGATATGCCGGAACGCAAAGGACACTATGGTCCAGTATCACACCAAAACCTGCCGACTAACTTGAAATTTCATTTCAGCTACAAAAAGTCGGCCAACATCTTTGGCTGCATAAGCTTGTCCCGCAGGCTTCTATTTTTTTCGGATGGCCACGGGTTTCTTTCCCACCCGTTCCCAGGAGCTCTGGCAATCCGAATACATTTAGTTACAGTATCCTCAAGGCAAGCTGCGATAATTTGAAATATTAAACACCCGAAAACAGAACGCTCTGGACCCTTCCGTAATTAAACAACGACAAAAAATAGTAAAATAAATAAGTAACACATATGTCATAGGACAACAATCACCTTATGGCGACTGCACGAACATGCGCGAACAAACAATTGCAAAGGAAGTAGTTATTTCAACCTTGAATTTACCTGTCTAAACGCACATGAATCACCAAAATTCGTATTTTTTTTTATGAAGTCTTCCCTTTGATGAAGTTCTCACCTGCCGCCGAAAGGCGAAAATATTAACATATGATATATTCTGCATGACAGCGTATTTGTAGGCGATTGTAGCCGCGCCATTTTTGCGGAATCGGTTCTTTGAGAGGACACATGCGATGCATGCCATCTTATATAGGCAGGTGCCTACGCATCGAGCTAGCTCATCGCCATTAAGATGGCTCTTACTGTTTGTCTACATAAACGTCGTCGCGGGTAAGCGTTATAGCAGCAGTGTTAGGCCAAGCAGCTCCTCAGTCAACGTCCTGCTGGCGATAACAATGAGCCCGATTTGGCAGTCTGCTTCAGCCTAGTACAACTGAATACGGTATATCACGAAGAAGTTAGTCCCACGGGCTTCAGGTTCGTTGCTGCTTGTACTGAGGTCAGGGAAGAACCATGAATACGACTTTACGTTCATGATGACTGATAAAGCGCGATCTAGCCAGATAGTACCCATTTGTTGCCGCCGAACTAACACTGAACTACGTAATTCGGAGCTATGTAATAGAAATAGGGTAGCAAAATAGTGACAAAGTAACCTTATCTACACAAATAATGTCTTAATTTCGCGCATTTCGTATGGTACAGAACACAATAAAGCTAGTTACCGAAACTATGATGACATGAATAGACATTTTTGCAAAGCATGTTTTCGAATTACTGACAATCACAGGCCGAAAAAAAACGGCTAAAACTACAGTATAGTCCCTTTTGCGCTGAGCATTATAAGCAGTCGTATTGTATTGAAAATGTGTACCACTTAGTCTTTGATCGTTGTATTGCCAGAGGGTGTTTCACAGCGACGCTTTGCAGACTGCGTACTAGCCAATCGACTGAAAAAATGCCCGAAAGAAGCTACGGTCTCCAAGGGCATAAAAAGAGCCGCAAAGACACTCTGCTATCAGTAATGAGCGATATCTATGACTTTTCACGTATGCTTTATAAGCTGAGCCTCGTGACACTCCGAAGGAACAATACGAATGGAATATAGTGTAAGTAACGCTTTTAGCCCGACGAATGGTGTTTTATTTTGATGAATGGGCTGGTTCTACAAATAGCAATTGTGTGCCATATGCACAGACACAACACTGTCAGAACTCATCGTGAGACTGGGACGGAAACAGCAGCAGATCATAATGCTGCCTGTCCCTCATTGCAGCATAACGAGCACATAAACACTTTGATAGGCTGGCACAAATTGAAGGCAACGGCGCGGCAAAATAGATTAAACTATAACAGCAGTTCTGTATAGTCACAAGCCAATAATATGTAATAATAATTTGTTTTTCACTTATTTTTTAGTGAGTCAAGGCTTTAATCTTAGTCCTATTTAACTTAAAGCAAAACACCAAGCTGAAAATTGCGCCTTAGAGGTATTCACACCATTGCCATTAAAAGCCGCTGAAAAATCAAGTCGCTTTTCATTAAAATGCTGTAATCTCAATTAGTACGAGTTTCCAGAAACAAATGAGCCTGCGTATTATGAACGCAACTCTGAATTGAGTTGTTGGTATTCATTTTTCTTAACCCGGCTGCATATGTCTACCTACGCAAGTAAAATAAAAACAATGGAAACAGATTTAGAAGAAGACCAGCGAACTGTAATCTGTGTTTAAAAAGGTAAATGGTACACCTACTCAGTGGGCGGAAGCTCTCATGAAGCTCCTGAAGCGGGTCGACTTCATCCGTGATCTCGGCGCCATGTAGTGACATTATTGCGATTTTTCTTTTCCGTTCTTCTTGGAACTTCGGCGTCCCTAATAGAAGTTGAGCTTACAGTTTGTTTAATTTACGAGCAATCAACTATCAGAGGTCAGAAGTTCCATGTCAGCTTTCGGTGCTTTATAATCCGTCGAACATAGTTGTTCCTTGTAGTTATAATTATATAAGTGTTGTACTCTACACGCAGGTATAGCTCTTACGGTAAGCTGTTCAGTATAGTAGTACACTGTAGATAATGGATGTCCTAATGGTACCAAGCAGGCACCAAAAGTAACCTGTTAGATTAAGTACTTAACACAAACCCTACGCTTAGGTTAGACTGAGCGCGACACACAAGCGGCAGGCGGCGTGCTTTTCTTTAGCTTCTGACAACAATCTCGTAGCTAGCTGCTCGCCCGCATTAGCAGAAGTACTTGGGGTTTCTATCGCGCCTTCAGGAGGCGACAGCTGCTGCTGTGATGGGAATCCTGTCGCTGTCTCGATGTCCGTTTTGGCCAGCGGCATCACTAATCACCACCCGTATCGATGGATACGATGCCAGCCAAAGCGGCAGGCGGGCAGGCGACGACTGTCGATAAGCGACACGGCAGGAGATGGCCGACTGAACAGGTGAGCGTGTTGTATCAGTGTTATTGCACCTACGTCTCATCAACTATGCAACCTCACGCCACCACCTCATTGGCAGGCGTACTGTGACAAAGACGACGACTACAATAACGACAGCGAGCCTTGACCGTACTTTTCTCCCGCAATCGCACAGCCGAAATCACTAGAAGCAGCGACGGTTAAAACCACTTTTGTGTTTACTCGGGGGATATTTGCGCGCTTGATTTAGACAGACGCTTCTGGATATTAAGCTAAATTGATTAGATAACTGACCAACTTGCTGGAAGGGTTGGCTAGCTGAACTGTGTGTGGATGAACATAACAACAACGACGACAGTATCGACACTTTCGCCATGCTGCAAAAGGAATAGAATCTAGCCGCTATCGTTGTAAAGACCACAAAGACACATCCACAGCGTGACGTGACGCACTGCGACCATAGCAAATATTTAATATATACTATTTGGTTTGGTTAGATCTTTCGCCGACTAGAAATCGGAAAAGGTTGACCGTTTGTCGGCTCGTATCACTGTTAGCGCACTATTCTGAACAACTCAACTTGAACAGGGTCTATCTGAATAAGGTGCCTCTAGCAGGACACTATGTCCTTGCGTTCGTGAGCGAAACACCGAGATTACTTTTCAGACGCTGCTAGTACAGTCAACGCTTTTTTCATGTGCAGCCATTATTTATATGATTCAATCAGTACTGATTACCTGTAGCAAAATCTTCCTTGTATCGGATCTCACGTTCGGACATCACTTTCAGTAGCAATCTTTAAAATTTTTTTAGTACGATATGTGCTGATGCAGCGAAACAACACCCACTGACAAAGCTGGTCCCCTTGGGAATATTCACTGCCTCCGGCTGTTCTCGTATCGCAGGTTTTATCATTCGCAGTCGCTTGTAGTATAGAATACAGGTCTTCCTTTTTTATATCTAAACATAAATTGCTTCCATGTACGCGGGGTGACGCTAGTACAATGCTTCACTCGTTTCCGCCCGCACGCATCAGCTCCTTCAGAGAACATCACACAAGTCCAGTCTGCATTTGGATGGCTCTTGAAGTGTTCAGAAACAGCTGCGCGCGGTTCAACAGAAATATCGATCTTCTGTATCGGACTATTCAAGTACCACAGTGCTAGAATACGATAGTTGACTGATACAGCTTCGGGTTTTGTGTTCGAAGCTTCATCGAATAGGTTCGCGTGAATGTTTCAGGTTTTTTTTGCAGAATCGCCGCTAAGTCAAGCGACTACAGCCAGTTTAGCAATCTGGTATCACAAGCAAGACACTTTGGGAGTACTTACTGGTGTTACTACGAGAGAAGACGCTATCTCAGAGATGTCCGGCCACGCTCCCGACCGATGTTGTCCTCCTAATCGGTATGGGGAAGGTGCGCGCGACTTAGTTAAAACCGCTGCGTTTATTGCTACTAGACAACGATGGTAACAGCACATGACGGAATTCGCTTCCAGTTCTAGACAGACAAGACACGACTACGGACATAGATGCTGGCGGCTGGAAACCATGAAACTACTGATGCTGCTGCTAGAACATTGTGAGCCGTAACGGCCATTCGTTGCTGTGTACTACAATAGCTAGAGGAAAACAATTTAATGAAAATTTGAGTCAGCTCTTTGATCAGTAGCTATGTTTTGCAATAAACCATACAAATCTAACGTATAGCTGATTATCTTCGATTCCTTCTAGACACGATGAGGCGTCACTTTTCTTCATGCCACAAAATAATCGATCGGGTATTAACGTCCTTGACAATACACAATACACCACCTGGCTCTCGTGTAATTTCTTAAACGTGATTGCCCTGAATGTACGAATGGTCTTCTTGGGGCAGGCTGAAGAAGGGCATAGTCCAAAATATCGTTGTATGTTCACCGAACTTCAACCAGTTCCATTTATAGGGTAGATATCGGTTTCCGTGTCAGAACGATAATCAGGTTTGTTTCCTAGTAAAACCTAGTCCGCCACGCACTATGCTTCGATGTACCTTTCACGTCATGACGTCTTCTATGAACTCGTTCTACTACTAGTCGTTTTGCTTGCAGTACGACGAAAACAAAACACAGCACAATCACGCTGACATCTACCCTGCTGACTGGCTACTTGAATGATAGAACGCTGCCGCGGCTCGACAAACAACCTAAGAGCAGTACCGCGAAGACGGTTTTGTCACGACGGTGACGACTCTTTAAGACAATACAAGTTTACCTCTTGCTTGCCTGGCCTATATTCGCTACAATCAAACAGGCGGGCAAACAACGATCCATGTTAACATTCAGATTAGCGAAATGATAAAAATATTGTCAGCTGGAGCGCACGAACCGGCCTCTTTCGGTCAACTTATCGTCAATTTTATGTTGAAGTGCTTTTTCAAACTGCTCATGTGGCCTGCATGTTCCTGTAAAAATTTCTAATCGCTTGGAAGTACCCCGAAGAACTGGTGTACAACAGCTGGCGTTTGAAAGACAGTCCATTTTCATCCATATTATCGTGCGCTGGCTTAGTGAGCAGAAGCTCTTAACACACTATTTCAAGGCAAGCACCCAGTAGCATACAAGCTCGGCCGTAAAAAAATTGTGCTACAATGTAACGAGTTGTTGTTCACGGATTGATGCTCATCGGCTTAATGTTAAAAAATAGAAGCACAGCGTTAAAAAAAAGAACGTCAAAGCAACAGCACAATACCACTAGGGGCGAATGGAGCACGAGCCGGCGTAGCTAACTCGTCTTCCAGACTCTTGTCTCGTTGGCTACTTTTGAATGAGTGACTCCAGTACTCAGCTTTGCTTTGTCCCGTTTCGCGCTTCGAACAAAACCGAACCGCGACGCAGTCGTCGGCAGCGGAGGAGGTCGTCACTAGGTGTCCGTTGCCCCACTGAACTGCAAGAAAGGAAAGAGAAGTGATCGTTCTACGATATTGCCGGCCCTCTTACCTGGCTACTAGTTAGAGTCAAGCCGTCGAAGTCAAGGAAGAGCGACGGCGAACGCTGGCAGCTTGACAGCAATAGCGAGAGTTCCCTTTCTTTCTTACCGTCAATTTAAACTCTGCAAAAGCCACGAATGCAGATGTTAAGACGGGAGCACCGCAGGTGAACGTGCACAGGGTTCCACAACGGGGGCTCGCTAGCTCACGTCGTGTCACTAACTGTGTGTTGCTCTACGTAACTAAAGTCAGCGTTTCGGTTACAACAAAAAAGAGCTTCGCCAAATAACATATTGCAATAGCAATGTTAGCATGCGAAGCTGGGAAAACAGAACAGAACTGAACTTGGAGGCTTAACACAGCGCTAAGTAATTTTCTGCAATAGTAATCAGCCGGCAGGCATGTCAATGGAAGTACTGGCAGATTTTCCCCTCACAAAGTGAACACAAAACCCTTGTTGTAGTTGCAAGTTTATCTGCAGGTAAGCGAAAATATGATTGCTAACTTGATTGAAAGATCCTTTTTTATTTTAATTCATAATACCTTCGGAGCTTCCGGTAAGTGACGGCTAAAACAGCGACTGTCAACACTGTATGCCTACTTCAGGCAAAATTATATTGGGCTATGATGATCTTAAAACTTCAAATAACGCAATCGTGTAATTAAATCAGCAAGTAACTATCTA
Source organism: Varroa destructor (assembly GCF_002443255.2). Lineage (NCBI taxonomy): Eukaryota > Metazoa > Arthropoda > Arachnida > Mesostigmata > Varroidae > Varroa > Varroa destructor. The sequence continues at coordinate 3,330,476 of NW_019211455.1, forward strand.
ACCTCAAAAAACGGCCTATGCTTCATCTACGTAACTTTGCCCATACCCTGCGCAACCATTATTAAGCTAAGTTATACTTTACTCTCCAAAGTTTAGTTTATTGGCACACATTTCTTAATTTCTGAGACGCAATATTCTCTGTACAGACTAAAAGCTCGTATAATGTTTTATATTTCATTTGAATCGGTAATGAAATATACGTTTTATGCAATAGTATTACTGCTGAGTTCAAAATTTCTCAAGCTGGCCAAATGTAACTGCTTATAAGAAGCTGATGTTAGAAAGTGACCTGGTCCCAGCGAGAAGCTTCATTTGCAAGCTCAATTATCTAGTCGCTTCATCGTCGGAACGGTCACTCAGCATTTCCTCCGTCGTAATAATGATTTTATAGCATAAACAGAAGGAATTGCTTAACATAGTAACTAAATAAAGCGTCAGTTCTTAGTAGATCGGCACACCATATTCAATATATACTGATTCATGGGGATACACGCCCGCTGTAGATCGATTTTAACAATCAATGAATTGTAGGCAACTGTTGGCAGTTCCTAGAATATATGGAAAGTGACACAGTAATACAATTGCTTATGTTGTTACAAATACGGTACCATCACGATAAAAAAGATATGACATAATTATAGAGGCGGATAGCGTCAAGAAGGTGTATCCGACGGGAAGAATCTTTAGACAACAACAACAGCACCAGTAAAACTGAACAGACAGCGAAGACGTGCAGCAACGGCAAAAAGAAAGAGCTTCGGAAGACATTTGTTGTTCTGAAAGATTCCTTGGACTGTCCACGTGTCCACCCGCCTGTTCATTTTTGCTTAGCGACCCGTCCAGCAAGTCGGCGAAACAGAGCGAGATGGGCAGTCAGTCAATTTATGGCGGTTTTTCACAAGCATGTCTATGTAACTCGCTCGCTATTGGGTCGCCGTCACAGTAGCTATCTGGGTAGCGGGACATCTGGCTGGAGACACAGTCACTAGATCTGGCCCACTCGGTACGGCCAGGTCGACCTCAATCACGGCAATGACGCACCTGTTCTGCGCTACCGCAAGATCCGTGCTATGGATAAGAGGAAAAAAGAGAGTGAGAATAAATAGGAGTTTATCTGTCATTCAGCTGATTTCTGTCGTTTGCGCCAGTTCCGACCGTTGAAATCTTCAACAACTACGATATACGTACAGCCAGTAACCCGTGCTTAGGTCCGCCTGTATGCATCAAGCAGTAGCAAAGACAATAATAGAACGAGAGCAGCTCGAGGTCGGTATTAGCGTACAAACGTCTGGTTTAGACCGTACAAAACAACTCCGCAGAGTTAAAACGAAATAGAGAGATAGTGGGAGGAAAAAAGTAGACAACGAACAGAAACCATTACCTCATCTGAGATGAGTAGAAGAACAGCTATGTTGATTAGCATGTGTATGTAATAACACAGTGACTGTAAATGTCTGTAGAGTAGTGCCAAATGCGACGGAAATTGCATCGAGTATGCGATCAGTATGAGGTGCTACAGTTTAAAAAAAAAAAATTCATCCGTGGGCACCATACAACTCTAACAGAACAAACACTTCAAACTCAATAATATCGTAATTATTATTGTGCGTGAAGACACTAGTGTTTCTAGCGCAGTCAAACATCGACAGGGCCGCTGCTGGCCTTAGCCGTGGGCAATGTATTCTTCCGTCATCGGCAATCATATCAATAATAATCTCATATATGCTGTACAGTATTGCTTATTTAACGCATTTTATTATTCATATTATTGAAGCCTATTATATGAACAGATTACATTTTTTGGCGTTATTTTGCGTCTATTTTGTGTTACTTTAAAAAAAAAGTAGAAAAAGCCTAAAGTAAATCAGATTTCCAGCAAACGTTGCGGCTTGTTGGCCTTGACTCTTGACAAAGAGATTGTTGGCCACTGTGCCCTTTCCGAGTTTTTGTTGAAACGTTTTCGTAGCTACAAGTGTTCGTCGGAACCTGATCAACTAAATGTGCTGCTCTATCGCCATTTAAACACATTTCCTTAAGCATGTTCCCATCTGTTTTCTCCGTTAATTGAAATGTATCATCATGCTTTATACAATGCGTTCTGATGTTTCAACGATTGGCAACTTCCCGCATGAAGGTCTACTGTATTTATAGGGTTATCGCTTTACTTTTTATTAAGCCGGTGTTCCATACTGGTGGAGTGTATAATAAAATAGAAAAAACGTATTGTTTGTATAGTTATATGTATCTTTAGGGGCAAATGGTTCTATTCTTTAACTCTTTCATGGCAGCGGCTATAACTTCGGTCATATGGATGCTATACCTTAAAAAAGTAGCGGTAAGTACATCAAGTTCTTTGATAACAGATCCACGTAGTGTAACTTGGCTTCCAAAAGGGTAGCTGAAATTCGGATTCCGGTGCCAAACATGCCGAAATACGACGCATTTTGGTGCAGGTATCTTAATATTTACATAAAGAGACCACTTCCAGAACTATTCTAATGGCTCCTGGGATGCAGTCGTACGCTGGCCGTCATTGATTGCTGTACACGCATTTATACCTAGACATGTTTCAATCAATCAATATACAATATGTACATGAAGGGTTAAAACTCGTGTCCTGTGGCCGGTCTCGCAGTAACTGAAAAGGCTTCATTCATACATGAACGCTCCTTTCTTTTCAGTCTCCGATTCAGTCTAATTTAGTAGTTTTTCCTAGAGAATATTGGATAAAATGTTAAGAAGCTTGTCGTGAGCGACCGTTTTGAATGCCGACTTAAAATCAATAAATATACAATCAAACGATTTACCGTCGATCATCATTAAAGTTTAGCCATTTTGCATCTCTAACAATTTACATGATGACGGAGTATTCCGGCAGACGCATCAGCTGCTCCTAGAAGATTAAACGTTAATTATTTGTACCGTTGTGGATAGCGCAAGATATTATAGTTCCATACGACCAAGGTTAGGGAAAGCGGATGTTTGTTGGACGGGTCGCTTTTGTTACTGTGTTTGAAGACTGGGTCAGAAGATGGTGCTCCGAAACAGGTTGACAACTGCCTGCTTGTCAAGCGAACGTCAAAATATGAGAGACAGGGATTCGCAGACTGCACTTTACTTTAAAAACAAAAACAGATATTCCATCAGGTGTCTCGCTCCGCTTCTTGCTGGTTTTCATAAGTAGCGCTTGACATGCTTGACATATAATCGAATGCAGTACGTTTGCAACATCGCTGAATGGCAAAAGTTAGGTAGCACGTATCTGTTAAACGACAGATAGCAAAAACGTCATGAAAAATACGTCCCTCTTCAGCATTATCGGTGTCCGCTGTTCCAATCTGGTCTTTTAATAGAACTAAAACTATCTTTGACCTTAAGGCATTCCGTGCAGTTTTACTCTTTCATGCAGACTCTCCAATAGTTCTCTTTCTGTGCAGTTTATTCTGAAAAGTCGTTCTTGCTTTACCATTTTATTCTGTTTAAAGGTAACGTAATACGTTTAATATGAGTATCAATCGTGTCCTCACTATCGCGGACGTTTGTTGCAATGGAGAACTCTCATAATAGTGTGCCATACTGAACAAAGTACTTGTATATCATGTCTACATCCCAGCAAATAGAGAAAAAGTGATTTCAGTCACTGGTTGATATATCAGTAAGCATACCACCGTAAGTTCTTCTTTAGGTCGAAGAACGACAATGGCAGATATAACAATCGAAGTTGCGTGTGATCGTAACCGTAATCGTTATCGCATGGGAGTAGCGCCTGTAGCTCGACGGATTATCACGTTGGCTATGCTCATCATTTGCAAGAACAATACTAAGGACTTGTGACCTGTCCTTAGGTTGATAGGGGCGTATTTTAGCAACAGCAACGCGACAAGCTTTAACTTGCATTTTGAGTTTGCAAATGCTATTTATTTTACTGGTAGGAACGGCGTCGCCTCGCAAATTAGGTAAATTATGTATCTATTACACACGCACTCCAATGAGCTTCTCACAACCGAATAATAATACTAGACACGAATGCTATAGAAGTAACGTACGACTATCACACAAACTGTTTCATTGGTGTTTTACGGAAATTTTTTAAACGGTTGGATCATATCTAGAGCTAACCATCTATTAACACATGTAGGGAAGTTAAGACCTCTTGTTCGAGTGGCAAATCTTCAGGTGAGAGCCTGGTATAAGATTGGAACATAACAGGGAGCTTCTAAAAGCATATCACTAAATCAGATCCCTAAGTCAACGCCTGAGTAAACAACTTTGACATAGGCATTCGTTTCTTCCTAGTATTTTATTTCAGGCTGTTTTTTAGAATCATGCGCTGTCCCGGTATGCTATTGAAAGTTTTTAGCTGAGCTTAGAAACATGATACTTAGGTTGCGTAAACTTCAATATGGACATAGCTCAACTTTCTTAAATATTCATTGTTTACATATTCCTGCCATTGTGTGTTGCTGCTTTATTGTACATATAATATTATACATGATGTTAGGTGGTTGCTGAAAACTAGAACTCGTGCTATAATGCAGGTGATAATACTTTTTTACTGTTCCTTTTGATCGGCTGGAAATTGACTCGGCTTGTTAAGTCTACAATATCATTTGTTGATTATTACTATTGATTAATATAATGCCATAGTCATATGGTAACTACAAATTATGAGCACAACAGGTATCGCTTGGTGACGTCAACGTTTCCAATATTTAATATACGTGTAGCCAGCCTTCTCCGGTAGTTGTTATTTCTTAGACCAGCGTAGAAATACGAACAATTCAGTTACAGTGGATGCGAAGGTGGAGCAACAGTGAAATCGCGCATGATGCCTTAACGATTACCTTCTGCACGCAACAATTGACAACACAATGACCGACGACACGCGCTATCGAGCTAGCGTCCAAGGTCGATCATCAGAACTGAAATTCGCTATACTCTAAAAGTGAGCTAGAAAAAAGCTGCGCTGATTCTCTGTGGAACTTTGCAGCTCGTTCTAGTGCGAGCTTCAACCACTGCGTCGACTACTATGAACAGTAACCTGCAACAGTTGTATATTTTTGCATATATTTGTGTTACACCTAATAATGAAAAATAGTATGGATAAGGGTACTTATAGGCGTTCAGAGGATTTAATATAATACTTCAATTAAGTACTAATCATCATTTTTTTTTGTCATATCACTAAATTGTTAAAAACTCGTATACAGATTTATAGCTGGTTATTTCATCTAGAATTAGGGAACTTTCTGTAAATATTTGAGATATTGTTTGAAGGGTCAGTAAACCCGCGTTATTGTTCTAGACTAGATTATAGGTTCGTTGCTCTTTGGCCAAATATATAGGAGGCCTTATCGGATATAGGAAACTCGATGCAAATTAAATTAGCATATATATATTCTTGCCATCACATATGTGCTCACCAAGTAAAATGACAACTCTCGCAAAACAGAACTTATGTAAACTTTAGCAAACTACACAGAATACACATTTCTACGATCTTCAATGCAACTAATTATTCAACACATTCGAAATTAGTTTATGTAAAGTTCGGCTACCGATTATAACATTCATTCAAATCGAAAATTCGTTTGTAAACATGAACAGTAAGCAAAATGTAAAATTCTTAAAGGAGCCTGCTAGCATATTTAGGTTCGATGCGCCTTTTTTTAGCTGTTCACACTAGAAAACTCGCCGGCTTCAGACAAAATCAAGGAGTAAGAACGAGCGCTATATAGACCTGCTTTTTTTAGCGGAAGGAGACCGTGCCTTTCCAGACATTCAGACAAATATACGATACTGTGCACGCTTTTTTTAGTCAAAGAGTTTGATACATGGCCAAGCAGTTCAAGTTGTAACTTTTAAAGCACTCTCGCTACGTGAAGGCCAAAATTCGATTAAAAAAGATGAAAAAAATGCATATATTTTCATAGGTATTTTGATGTTACGCCCAATACCAATCCCCTATAATACCCTTAAGATTCGTCTCGATGCACATATGTATTCCATCCACGTTCATAAGAAACAAGAAGACCTGACAATCTTTAAGGCGTTTCATGTGTCAAGAAGAATGTTAAATGTTTATAGATACAAATTTTAGATCTGGGTGAATATTCGGACGAAACGAAGGAGGTGCCATTGATCATGACAACCATCAGGGTTTTTGGTGGACCGTTGCATACATATATAGATAGTAACTTTTCAAATTATAAACAAATAATATATATTTTTTTCAAACTATTCTAATTATTATAACTATAACAGCGTTGAATCTATAAAATCACGCAGTAATAAAAGCGGCAACAACACGATACTATTAAAATCCATTAACAGCCATATTCGTTTCCGAAGAGCAGTTTAATAATGAAGCATGTTCAATGTCATCGTTGGCAACCTATCACCGTAACAGAAAACAATGTTCACGATAAGTTGTGTATGTTAAAGCTTTCTTGTAGTCCGAGAGTAAATATGAAGGCTAAGCTTGGTAAAGTCACTCACTTGGACATGTTGTGTATTCGGAGTAAATTTTTGAGAGATCTCAATGCCATAATTTTTGTCATTACTAGCGCACGTGGAACTGAGTTTTTCCGTTATATATTATTTCCTTCATGTCTAAGTTAATTATTGGAGAACAAAAACAATACTATATATATATAGATGTATAAACCCAATTTCTTTGCCAACTTCGGCATTAAGTTACTAAATATTTAAGTCATCGACAAGTCGAATGGATAGAGTCGCAATAAAAAAAATTTATTACAGACTGCAGCGATTTCTATCTCTCTTTTATTTTACATGTAGTTACTCGCAAATACTCTATCGTTATGCCTTGTCAACGCTGTTTGACATCGCTCAAGGTAGTTTGCACAGGCTGCAATCATTTTCGTTTCGAAATATTTCGCCCGTACCCTTGCACGCCAATTATGGAGGCAACTGTGACCGTCGACGCAAACTAACCTGCCTGTTTCGAACAGCGGCAACGCCGCTATTATAAGCGGCATTGTATAAAAACAGTCAACACTAACGGCGACCCCTACACGCATCAGAATATTAGATGGTTTGAAAGGCGAGTGGCGCCTCTATGCCAGCAATGGCCTCGCTTGGTCAGCAAAAAAGAAATCTGGGTGAGCGTCCTGACTCACTAAACTAATAAACGACAAATAATATTACATCCAACAGTCTAGTAACTCACTTCAAAAGTACTGCACACACACACACACACATTTATGTAGCTTCTTCCTGTGCGACTGCGTACATCTATGGCAATCCCCGAAGCCTGTACCGCCGGACTAACCGGTCTGCTTGCGTGCCTGTCGGCCAACAGAAGGAGGCAAATTATGTTTGTGTCTGCACCGTCAGGTGACGAAGATGGGTGCCAATGCCATTCATTTACAGTCACCGTCCAATTAACACCATTAACTTCTGCGGCTACAGCCGGTGTGCTGCGATAGCCGCTCGTTCGATGGTGTTTCTATTTTGTGAAGCTTCCATTTGGGTTACATAGCAGCATATATAAACGTTCAATAGTTAGTGTCCACACGTCACCACAGGTTGAACGGGAAACTGAAATGAGACTAATTACGGCGATTAGCGTGCCACCACTTTATTTCTTGTTGTCACAGAAACAGGTGTCGCTGTAGTCGCAGCAACTACTCCTGATAATATACGATCATTTTCGCGCTCTGACTTATCGGCTCGACCCTGTACCACCCTAACGATATCGGGTCAACCCATCAAGTCTAGCCGCCGATGTTTCCAGACAGTAGTAAATCCAGGCAATGCAGGACAAGTCGCAAAACGACAGTTATTGTCAGCGCAGAAAAAGATACCGATTGTGTTTGTACTATCCGGATACCATAGGAACATATGTGCCGTTCAGATCGGCTGAATTTTGGCTGTGTGTATAGCCGGTAATAAGCCGTCGTCGCATCGCCAGTCGCTCTGGATGGCCACTTTACCATATGCAGTGTACTATATAGTAGGAGCACACAAAAAACAGGTTGTCCGATACCGCTGAAGAATTACACTGGCTTTTCGTTCGATCGAACATAGGCGTTGCTAATACGGGGCTGATATTTCTAATTTCGAACTCAGAAGTAGAATGACTCATTTACTCGAAAGGAAAGAAAAGTCGACTGAAAAGGAGACCACGTAAAATCAATAAGCCGTAAGCCTTATTCTTGTTTTTTTCTAACTATCTACATCAATCTCATCACATACGAGCACCAAAAACTAAATAAATAAATCCAAAAACGTACAAATCATCTGCAAATATTTTAGTAAAAACGTGGAAAGTTATGATATCCATTGATTTCGTTGGAAACCTCTGTAGTCAGTCATATATGACTATACAATGTACTAACTACATAATAACATAGTAAATACAAGATCATAGGTGCAGACACTAACCACTGTGTGATTCACTGTCTGCATGTCATCATTAAACAAAAACAAAAAAAAAAGCAAGTACACATTTTCCCAGTTCACATCAAGCAAGTTCACATCAAACATTTGTAGATAACTTATACACATATCCAATACTGATGAACCTTAAAGAAAAAAGGCGTAGAAACCCCTAGCTTTTTAGACTTAACTATACTTGGGTCACAGAGTAAGTTATACAGCTTCAGCTTTTCAGAGGCTTATTTTACACAACCTTTCTCTTTCAGAGAACTCACCCATAGTGTAATGTTGACGTTCTATGCCTGATGTCGCCCAGACGACTTCTAACGTAACAATGTTGTCAGCCACTCCTCATCGTCTGTTCATAACCACACTAGCGATGAAAGAAAGTGATACCGTATGCTTTGTCCTTTCTATGTTGTACTTAAGTATCACAAAGCCGCGCTTACTTGTACTCGCTCCACACCATCCTGTTCTATTGCGCCGCCATAGATCACCGTGTTCGGTGGTGTTTCTCAAGAAGACTGAGTGTCGAACTCCCGGACTCTCTTCCCGCCCGTCCCAGAATAGATCCTTCACTCGAGCCAGCTGAGAGCGGTAACCTCTTCAAACCAGATTAGCTAGCAATCGGATAGTAACGATCAGAGACACTTTGTTGTCGACTTCGTCGCACTCCGAACGAGCGGCTTTCAATAGAAATGGGTCCGCGTTGACCAGAAGAGCTCGCCCAATACTATTTATCCATAACATACACAGATGCAGCTAAACTTCAACGTCCGCTGGCACTGCTCGGCTGCGTGCTCAGTCAGCCCTCTTACATAGGTAGTCACAGCGGGCGTTCAGTAACCGACGGATATCAAATCTACAGCCCGGCAAAATGCATCGAATAGGACGATTTCGACACACGTTGCTTTTTGTTAAATAAGGCCTCAGTTGACGGCCAGAATATTATCGAGGCAGACAAATAAATTACCGTGATCTGGCTTTTTGTACATATGATTTAAGGAGTTTAATAACAATTACATGCGCTAGTGTAGTTTGGCAGCTAAACTTTAAAGGAATGAACCAGAGCTAATTCGGTCCAGTTGGAGCAGCACGACAGTTCCATGTTTTAATAAGGCGGACGTTTTGCAGAGACATGAACTTCTTTTATTTGAAGGAAGTCAAATGGGCGTTTTCCTAATAAGCGCCTGATTTTCCAATCTTCTGACGACAACATCGATTTCTAAGAAGTTGACAAAATAATGTGTGACGTATGAGCTGTGACTTCAGTTTTAGATTAAGTAATATCAAATACGATTATCATAATTTAGTTAGCTAAGAAAGAGGTTTACTTTAATCTATTAATTGCTCGTAAACGTATCATCGTAAACATTTAATTCAATAACTATACTGGCAAATTTTAAAGTGTTCCATTATGTACCTAAGAGATAATTTTCAAAAATAACCTAATCTATAATCTTTAACCAATCGCCGTCACCATTTCAAAGAGAGGGCACGAACGCTAGAGCTTCAACGGAATTGCTTAGAATGTGCAACGATCCACAGAATATCTAACTGCCGATAGAAACGAATCAATTATTAGGAGGTTTTCCAAACTTTATACAATCATGTTACACTAGATGAGTAGACTATCATTCAACTCAGGTAGCTAGATATTCAGTATCCCCAATAGTCTGGCGCCACAGAGCAGCCGAGGAATGGTGCTGCCAACGCTCAGCTGACCTGTGCTCATTAATTGGTTAGTGAGTTCTATGTCTACTTTTTTAACCCAGATTAACTTAGTATTGTAATACAAACGCTACTCGATGAAAATTACTGCCTACAAGAAGTCGCTAATAAGTTGCAGCTACTTGCTGAATGGCTACTTCGATGCGTATAAATGGTCTGTGTCCCACAGATGTCGCCACCATCTCGCCGGTCGCCAGCTCAGCTGGCAACCGTGTGCGTTTAAATCTCGCAGGGGAGCGAACAGCGCTTTGTTGGGAGTTGACCAGGTATCCCGCGATTCTCGCTGGAGTCGAACCAGCGCCGTCGATGACGCGTCCCAGCCGCCGCGCTAGAGCCGAGGGCGATGTGAAAACCAGTAAGTGCCTCAACAATGACAGATCAACGGTTATAGTGCAGGTCCGGTGTTGAACGACTGGAAACACACCCGTTGTTTGACGATTTTCCGCTATATGACAAGAGAATCCGCTCAGTCCCAGTGAGACAGATCTAACTGTGTTCTCATCCTAGTTGTGTGTCAACGGAGCCAGTTCCAAGGGTCTGTTTGTGCGATTTCTTCTTTCTGGTGCCATTTTCAAGTCGCCTGTTTCATCGCCCATGAAGGAGTGAGGATATTCGAATCTTCCCAACCCGCGATAGCATTCTTCAGGCCAGCTCATCAATATGCGGCCGTAATTCGCGCTAGGGCTCGAGCGGCTGCCAATTTCCAGGCTCAGCAAAGTTGGGGGAAATCTCCTATTAGTGGATGTCCATAATAATTCTGTTAAGTTGTCCACACCTCAGGTTTATAATCCTCAATATTGTAGTTTCGTACTTCGTTGCGATATCGTGTGTCTTGATAAGCGCTGTTGGTCCGCTTGTTCAAAGCAAGACACAAGACCGGACAGTGCGCTGTGATCTGGCCTTGGCGACAGACAAAAGTCACACACGAACAGTCCGCTCCCGTTAGCGATGTCTAATTTCTTCAGTTATTAGTTTTAGCATAAAAGTACTTGACCTATTATGCGGAGGTACGCGATCTCGTAGGAATTGCGGTCGTACGCTGTGTACAATTCAATGTTGATTTTCGCTGTGAATAAGAATTACCGTTTGCTTGCTCCATAGAATTGTCGCTTCGAGGGATCGTGTCGAATACTTTAACAACGACACCAAAATATTTATAGGCTTAATTGGTATAATATCTGTGTAGTTGTTTAGCAACGATTCAATGTGTAGATAACAGGTTTCCACACAAATAAACCAGACGTCTTGATTCACAGGAATATTTGAGGAAAAATTTGAGTCTTTGATAGGGCCTTTAACTAAAGCCAGTGGACTTGATGTATTGAATGGTATCTAATGCGTTGCGTGGTACCCAGTACAGATGGTGAGGTATTAGCCTGATCAAGCTTAGGCAGGTTCCCCGATAAACTCTGGGCCAAGTGCTATATTTATACGATAGTGCATTTCGTTCTGGTATATATTAACTAGAGCATTATTCGCATTATTATCATTATGACGGTAATGATAATTTTTTCATATGCGAGGTTCAATCATTTCAACAGTTTGGTTATGTGGATCATTATTCAATACATTTTTATTATCAAGCTTACGATTAACACAGGAGGAAAACTGTATGGACTGGTTGATTACTGATATTCTTACGTATTTGGATAGCATACGAAGTACTTCCAAACGTGGAACTCGATGCATATATTTAGTTATATTTACGGACAGATAATATTTGTGAGTTTTATCGGAAATATTTTCGATCGATTATTGCAATTATATATATTCACAGTCATGGGTTAGGGTTACACATGCAGGCTGCTACTATTTCCTGGCCAATTTGCAGGAAAACTAACAGGTGCTATGTTTCTAGATATATTAAAATATTTACGTTAATAGCAGTAATACTATCATAACGGTAAGCTTACATAAATTATCCCAATATTCAAATAAGGTAAATGACAGGAATAATGGTCATAATCTCCTTAACTAAAATGTTGAAACTTTTGTAGGTGGTGTTCGGGTCGGGCCTGAATTCCAGGCTGAAATTCCAGCTCTTGTCCCGTACACTAATGGTTCGGAAATCCACAAAGCGGATCTACTCTTTGAACCCGACTACTCTAGTGATGATTTTAAACCGGAAGTTAAAAAATTTCTTGGGAATCCTCATGTTCGGTGGACTAATGACGAAAAAGTTCTCTTCAAAAAATGTTTTTCAAAACACAAAAAAAAATTCCATCGTTACAAGGACCTGTTGCCAAATAAAAGTATTGTCCAACTCTTAGATTTTTACTATTCAACTAAAATTCGCGAAACACCCGACCCGCCGCTGAGTCAGGACCCGGACTATAATCCTGTGGGCAGAGGCAGTCCAAAGAAAAATGGCCGCAGTATTAAGAGCAGACCCATCATTACAAGGGTTGGTAGGATCTTATTTAGCCGGCGAATTGATCCACCTCAAAGTGGTGACAGATTTCGTTTTACGTTAAACGAACTAGAGCAAGTTATTGAAAATGATACGGTTTCAAAGCAACTTGCTGAGCTCCAAGAGACCTCAGCGAGACTTAGTGAGGAACTCGTGCACAATAGAGTTGACAGCAAGGACCACAAACAGGTAGGCTCTATGCAAGAATTCTAATGCACGATTTTCGTTTAGTCGTTATCGTAGTATCTTATGTTGCGATCAATCTATTAAACGTACATCCTCGTTTTTTTGTACCGGAAATTCGTTGCAACAAGTGTGTTAACGAAGGTAATAACCACTATGAATAATTGTCTCTAACCGTTTGAGTTGTTGAAATACGCTTCAGGTGGAAATGTACCGTAGACTGTGCAATAGCAGTCTTGCAGCCAATAAATGCGCGACGGGTACGCCGTGGACAGATAGCGAGCTTATACTTGCGGTGCATTCGATTCGCGTCTACGGCAAAGATTTTAAGGCGGTAGCTCGCTTAATTGGCAATAAAACAGAGGCACAAGTGAGACTCTTCTTCACCAATTACAGGGAACGGTAAACTATTAACGTAATTATAATTTCGATAGTTAAGGTTTGCACTTCCATGATTTGGTGCGTTTACGATAAGTCTCATCATTTATGTACTAATGCAATTGCAGGTTATCACTTAAGTTAACAATTGTATATCGTTACAGTAGAATCATGTGAACATTCTCACTGTTTACTATAAGTTATTCAAAAAGAATATTCATTTAGAAAGGTCTCAACTAGATTGTTACATTAGCTGATTTACGCTGAATAGTTTCCGGCAGGCAGAATATTCTGCTAACGACACCACTGACGCAAATGGATTGTTACAAAGGCATAGCTACTATATAAAACTGCAACTGAATTCAAATGTGTGGGTTGATGAGTAATTAGTTGTTCCTCCTTGTGACGTGACTTTTAGCTACAATCTGGAACTGATGGTTCGTCAGTTTGAGGAAGATCGCAGAAACGGCCTAATTTCTCGAGAAGGTTTTGCGCTTCTTCCAAGTCAGTCACCCGACAGCATAAGTCCCACCGGAAGTCCAGTCAAAAAGATTATTCGGTACGTAGCCCTATACTAAACAAAATATGCATATATGTATATATACATAACTTACCAGACTAACTTTCGTACCAATCCTAGAATACTTGTTCTCTTGTAAAAAAAAAGACAGTCGTATTGTGATCTGTGAAGTTAGCTTACCTACAGGTACAACAAAAACACCTTAGTGTTTCTAGCATCGAGTCTTTTTTGTTATTGATTGCAGTCAATGATGGTATCGTTCTTCCTAACCTTTATGTAGACAGATGTGAAGTGTGCACTGCCATGAAAGAATTTTTTAGCCAGTTATCAGAACAGCAAAAGCCAGATAAAAGGAATTTTAGAAAAGGTTCTAAAGTCCTAAATTTATTGTTTCATAGATTTTGTATGTGACTAATAATTATATAGCATGCACATTTATGTAGCTATTGTTCGCCGTATCTTATTGATAAATTTTACTAATTTTCAAAATGGAAATTTATAATTATAATAAAAAATTAAAAAGAAAAAGAAAAAAAATGATCGATATCATCTTGGTTTTATCTTGAGCAAGTGGAAGCTACGATATCGACAAATAGTAATATTGACGGAAAACCTAAATCATCATAATTTTGATTTATATTTCCTAGTGCGACATTAAAACATCGAATGATTTCAGGTAGCAGAGTAAATAGGTTTATAACGTGCCTGTCTCTTTATTATCGAATTCCAGGTCACCTCTGAAAAAACCGAGTATATTGTCTCGTCGTAAAGTCTAGATTAAATATATTTTTACACTCTAGATCAGTGGCTGCTAAGACTATTTCAGTTTTTCTTTTGCGTTTCTAAACACACATCGACCGTTTTACCATGCTGCGACTTTTGAACGATATAATTATGGTCAATTTAAACTTATAACTGAGATTTGTATCCCTCGAGGCTGTCGCCGGCATTATTTGTATCCCTCGAGGCTGTCGCCGGCATTTAACTGTCATTAAACTTAGATAGCATTTGTCGCCTGGCCTTGATTAGCATTTGTCGCCTGGCCTTGATACGGAAAAATGCCATAGTCTTCAAGGAAATATGGTTGACGTAGATATTCAGCTTCTCTGCTCAACTTTAGGTACGTGTACAGGGGTTTGGACAAGAAACGCTTCATACATGAGCCAACAAGGGTATTATCAACGACAAAATAACAGATAGAGTCTGTAGTTTATGAAGAAAGAAAAAATCGTAATACTTTATGTTAACGATTACTTGACACGCAGATGTTTGCTGTTAAATATATATATGACAAGAAAATGATAAAGCGACTTCAAAGGACGAGAAGACAAATAAAGTATTGACTTAAATATAAATAATTTCTAAGTGCTTCTTTATTCACCATTCATAGAATGCATATAATCCTTATGTATATGTGTACCCTAAGCTAATACCACACAGTACTTCTTAATCGGTTGCGTATGTAGATGAATATAGTGTTTGATCTATGTGAATACATTCCATTTATTTACGAACAATTGTTTGCGTTTAATCCATTTGTTGTCACTTATCGCCGGAATACGCTACTCCTGTAAACCCATTTTAACAAGAAAAAAGTACACGTTAAAATATATAGCCTCGGAATCTAGTGTCGGAATCTCGAAGTATAGAGAAATGTCGTCAAATATTACTGAAGCGCTCGACTAACTATCGTGGCTCACATCCAATATGTTTTAGGTGACACCTTTTTAAATGTGGTAGATGAGTGATGACTTAATGTCTAAATAAAACAAAGCTTTTATCCCGTCTTTTCTAGTTGCTGGTTTATACCTCCTACAACACACGGAAGCACTTATGTGTCGCTGAGTTTTTGGCTTGATAGATATTGGTGCCGTTAAATGTTTTGCTATATAAGAAAGCAGCTGAGTTTTCAAATACTTAATGATTTAAGAATCAGCTGCTAAATATGTCTAAAGATGTGACTAGCAATAGTCTACCCCCCCCCCCCCCCCCCCTTAATATTCTCTCTGCGCTTTATTCGAATATCTTCGGCAATTCCTTCTTTCCGTATACGCTTCTTTCCTACTATATATGAACCTGACAGACAGTTAGATATCCCTTTTTAGTTTTCTCCATTTCCTGGTTTTGTCTTTCATCACGGTTACTCGTATCATTTTTGCAGCTGTCGGTCAATGCTATTTTTACTTTCGATAGGTTTACTTCTTGCTAGCCTGGTCATCGTTCTTGTCTTTTTTCTCTTTCAGACTCTTATTTCGAGACTTTTTTGAGCATGGCACGTTGGTAGTAGGTGGCTTGTCCTTTGAAGGGCGGGGAATCTTCGATGGTGAAGCGGCAGTAAGCGTCGGAACCGCCTCGTTAGTTGAGGCAGCTTCCTTATTCTTTGCCGCCTTTGCATTTAAGTCAGACTTTAGTGCACTTCCTAAAAATTATCTACATAAATCGTGCGTTCATCTATGTAGCATTGAACCCCCTACGTATATAAGAATGATAAATGGCATCACGAAAACAAATGTAGTATAAAAACGTTTCCTGATATGAAAGCTTATGAAATATTTCCTTGCAAGAGGAACAGGGTAATTTTCTCTTTGGTTTCGGGTCTCCCGTTCTAAAATTCCTATTTCGTTCTTTCTCAACTGCCGAAAATCTCGACAAGTTCGCGATGCTTTCTTCGGCGGCAGAATGTGGTTTCAACGCAAACAGGTTTAAGTTTGAAACCAGCCTCCGTTTAAGAGGCTTAAGTACACAATTGTTGAGTTAGGCTTATGATTGTCGAAGACTATTTACTCCCTATAAAAAAAGCTTCATAAAATTACTTCACAGTGGTGTCAATTTTCAATATATGCTATTATCGCAGAATATATACCCCCGAGATAAAGCCAAATTCGTCCCAAAGCAGCTTAGGTCCAATATCAGTTTTTGGGTATACGAAAAATGATTGAAAGCATCGCCAAGTAAAAACAATGCAAAAAATTTTAAACAGTGGTCAATACAGTGTGTGGTGATGAAGAGTAAGAATCGAGTGTACCTTGCAGCGGCTTTAGTTAACGCGTATACTCAAATATATGCAATAAAAAATAAGCATTTTATGAGGACAAATGTAGCACGAGTTTTTGAACGAACCTTTTTCTCGACATCCTTTTTTGCAACGTCATCAGTTTCCATTGGCTCCTCTGAAAATAGTAACGCAGTGCATATTCTTAATACAGACATCTACGCGTGATTCTTGAAATGACGATCAACACTTTACGGATGCAGCTAAAACAGACGCCTAGAGGTCAGAACCAGCTCCATAAAAAAACTTAGAGAACGAAAAGGATATATGTAGACGGACAGATATGATGAAAAGCTACAAGCTCGGAGAACATTCACTCACGTTGCTGCAAGCTTATTCGCATTGCGTATGCAAGCTGTTCCTCTTCTGTCATGGCTGCAAAGTTCGGCTCTGAAGCCCGCTGGCTAGCTGGCGGATTTGAGCTTGTAGATCCTGATTCGGCTCCGGGTTGCATCGACATCTGTAGCGCTTTTTCAAGCCCGTCCTCTTCTGCTGAAGCGGCCCCGGTCGCAGCGGCCGCAGTAGCTGTTGCGGATCGGATGTTTTCTCTTGGGGCACTACCAGCCTCGGCCTCCTGACGCTGTCGCATTTCGTCCAAGGACACACGTAGTGCCTACCGAAAAGCAGATACATCTATCGTTAATTGAATTCAACCTCGGGTACGCAAAAACGCACTGACCGTATGCGAATTAAAGGCCTTTTCATTGGCTCTAAGAACACTATAAAGATCTGGGTATGGTTTTTAAAATGCCGTTGACAGCAAACTTCAGTATGTTGCGCTGTTTATCGTCTACTATACTAATGGATTCACTGTACAATGACTTACTGTTATCATCAATCACCGTAAGGCACCTTACTTGAAACAGGTGAACAAAAGACACATTGACTTTTTTGCACTTGATGCGTTCGTCATGGTATTCGTACTGATAACACTATTGAGACTGGCTGGTTGCTTACCATAGCTAGTTCAGGATCTTCATTTGGATCAACTCCGAACTCAAACCCGCCGGCTGGTACGGCGCCGCTGCCGTCTTCGCCCTGGATAATCGGTGACGAAATCAGCGCCTCGTTAAGGTGGGGTGTCGCAGTTACGGTGACCAGGTGCGAACCTGCATTTTCTCTCCCACCATTTAGCGTTTCAACAAAACTTTTTAACTTTTCCGCATTTGCTTCGTCCTCCCCAAAGTTAATTACGTCAACATTGACGTTCTCTTTTTTAAGTCGCTTAGCTAATTTCACCATTTCCTTTGCATCACATGCAATAGGTGAACCTGCAAGGAAATAAGTAGCCAGATAATGTAATGTGATTTTATTTAGAAACGCGTAATAGTCGCCAACTTGCAATTTGATCGAAGTACTATGAAGTCGTCCCATTGGTTCGCAGGGGAATTCTACCTAATCTTAAATTCATTTTCAACGATGTTTTACTCAGACAACTTTAATCAGTGATATATTGGTCGTTACTAGCGATGACCCTTGCCCAAATTTCAGGCGGCTTTTCGAGTAACTTTCCAGAAATTAATATCTTTGTTTCAAAAGACAGCCAATTTTTGTCGTTAAAGGAGTCCTACAAGGATCAGAAAAAAAATAATCGTAAAAAGCAAGGTCAAGAGTGATACGCTAGGTAAGGCAGCTCAATTAGACTCGCACAATCTTTGTCAAGTCACGATGTGTGAGGCCTAACCTAACCTAACCTAGAGTATAGATTTAAGGACAGCACCTCGATTGTTTAATAGAAGTTCATACAAGAGCATTCCTCTAAAATCTCAAAAAATACGCAGCATTATCTTTTTTGGGTTCGGCATTAGCTCTCGCCTGAGAGACTCTCGCGACCTCAGATTTCGCGTTCTTCTCGCTTTGATCAAGATCTGTGTCGAGTAGCGTAATGTATCTTATCCACTTTTCATCACCCATCACCATCTTTGGAAAAAGTTATCAAACGTTCAGTTTCGAAAGATGATTGGTCATGCACACACGGTTTATCAATTGGCAATCGGTTGAATGATCAGGAAACCCAAATTTTTACCCGATTGACGTAATCATTGCTTGCTAGATTCTTGAAACACTTAATTCGGGTAGTGATGTATCATCTGTTATCTTGCAAAAGTTCATGTGGATTTTACTTAACTGCACTAATAATTCCAGCATTTTTTTTATCAAAGAATTAGCCTGCACGTGAAGTGACCGTTTGGAGAAAGAGCAAACCACTTTCTGCCCACGTACCCCATACCAGTTTGGGTCACATTCAGCTTTTTCCAGAAACAAGAGTTTAAACTGACCACGTTTAAGACTGTTTATTATGAGCCTTTAAAGCTTGTGCGAGTTAACTAAATCATACAAGTGCCAAACAAAAGCTAGTTTACATTCTTCCGTTAAATCACTGCTGACTCAACGTTGCTTATGGCGCCCGATTCAAAATTCGCTGTGAACCTACCAGACAATCTGAAAAAAGTTAGTTAGCTGGACTTAACTTCATCAGACTATTACTAAGTTTGCAGCATCACTCTTTGAGTCCGTCCCTGCAATATATATACATATATATGGTAATATCTGCTGCAACTACTATAGAATGACTCCAACTGTTTTATTACTGTCGTTAATGTATCTGAATTCAAAATAACTAGTGTATTAGTTCATTATTCACTTGAACGTTTTAATTTTTATTTTACTTTTTAATTTGAAACGCATAATTAATTTCAGATTGCCTAATGATGAGTACAAAAAAAGTGCCACCTAAGCACCTTGTTCTTTAAATGATAGAAATCGGGCCCTTATTATCGGTGTACAGAGATGACTAGCAACTCGAAAAGTTCGAATTACGCTGGCTGCTGTAATGACCTACCGTACTAAAGCAAAGGAAGAGTACTACAACCTAAGGGATCTGCCAAAACTGGATGACTCTGAGTTGTCAAGTTCTGAATGATGCAATGCAGTAGTGTTTCAGTTGACTGCTACTTCTGTCTTATCTGGGTGATCATGTCATGTATAAACGAATTCAGAAATGTTGGAGGAAAACTCCTATAGCAATCAGCATGGATAAGATGTCAGGTAGGGGGACGATACCCTTCAACCGGTATGACGTACAAGTAAACTGGACACATCACATCGCAATCTGTAGTAAAAATGATTACGAAGCGTACGAAGCAATCTCATGTAACTAATAGGTACCTTATCACACACTAGTTGACGGGACGGATCGAGGACTTCCAAGAAAACCTGCAATAAGGTACGATGACAGTGCACAACGATAGGGAGACACGGACAGAAATGGAAGAAATTCGCAGTTACAAGAAAAAATTTATATCAACCATTCGAAGATGGAAGGAGCTGTTGGGAGCAACGTCTAAAGAAAGTCATGCGGGATCGTCACGTAAAGAACGAAAAAGTTAAAATCGACGCTTCCAAAAAAAATAGTAGGGAAAGCGGTGACGAGGCTTTTCCCTGCCCACGCGAACACTGGCGGCACAATGGACATTTATACAAATGCAAGAACAACTCTTGAATCTACCGAAAATACATTGGCGTTATGACAGAGTAACTCTAGACCAAATAAAATTCCTTCTTAAGTTAAACAGATCCTTTTCCTGGAGCAGCCTGAAAGGTTCACATCGATAACGGTCAGAATTCGGAGCAAAAACTAGTTCCCCCTAGAGTGAAAGAAAATAACTGCAGCTTTTATAAAAACAACCAGGAGAACTTTCTGTTGACTCAGTAGGGAATCGACTAATTTGTCTCTTAAACACAATCGGAACGGCCCTGAAAACGATAATTAGTGGAAGGCTGACTGACGGCACCGCTCACCTAGTAAAGCTTTCGAAAGGATAGATTCACTGAAGGGCTTGCAGGAACGGTCATTTCGTCATCCTTCCCTTTGAACCGTTCCAGTCCATCCTCCATTCTGGCTTTCCTATTGACCAGAAACAATAGGTCTCGAGGGGGACCGTACTCCCTGTACTTCTGTTAATTCCAGGCGTTGTATGTCGGACCCATGATTGTTTCGGGCCTGCCCTTCCAACGACATGATAATGGGAAAAAGACTGTAGTCACAGGGGATTTTAACTCGAAGAATGTAATATGGGGCAGCAGAAGAAACGACCGAAGAGGAATAGCCACCCTAGAGTGGACGGTAACAGAGGGACTGGCAATGCTTAATGATGGAGAGGCTCCTACTTGTGAACATAACATCCCATCACATATAGACATCACATTAGTAAACAACGAAGCAGCAGCCTTCACAACAGGGTGGAGAGTCTTGGACGAAGAAGAAAGTGACAGTGATTACCACTACATATTTTTTTAAAGTTGAGCTAACAAGACCACCGGAAGGAACACAGAGAAAGACGAAAGGATGGCAAGCAAGGAAATTAGACCTCCCAATACTGCGAAGAGAGTTAGACGGAAGGTGCGAGAAAATTATGGTAAACGAAACGGTAGCTGGAGGAATACAGATAGAAGCGCAACAACTCAGTCAGCTTATGATTGACGCGTGTACAAAAGCTGATCGACAACCGCCCAGAGATCGACACCACCACCGCCCAAAACACTGGTGGAATAAGGAAACCGCAGATCTCAGGAAAATATGCGTGAGGAAAAGGCGTGCATACGCAAGAACAAGAAGCTGGCAGAAACGCACAAATAATCTTCAACCAGAAACAGAACAAAGAGCGACACAACAACTCCGGGAATACCAGGAAGCCCGAAATAAACTAAGACAAAGTATACAACATAGTAAGGAAAAATCCTGGAAAAAACTCATAGAAGCAGTCGACCGAGACGCTTTCGGACTCCTTTGTCAAATAGTAATGGACAAAATAAAAAAAAGATCACCACCAATCCTCCCAGACACAGTGATGAAAGCGGTAAGAAACCTATTCCCTATGCAACCAAAAAGGTATGAAACAACGATTGAGGTAGATGAAAGAGACATCCCCGAAGTAACTCTGGAAGAAATAACAGAAGCAGGAAACAAAATAGCAGCGGGGAAAGCACCACGGCCCGACGGAGTCCCACCGGAAGTAGTCAAGACACTGATCAAGAGATAGCCCAGGATATTACAAAAATTGGCGAACGACATACTCCGGAGAGGAAAATTCTCGGATATATGGAAGGAAGCAAACTTAGTACTGATTCGAAAAGCGGGAAATAAGATAGGTGTTACGGCATTTCGACCAATCGGCCTTCTAAATACAGCAGCAAAAGCTATTGAAAGCATAATAGTAAACAGATTGAACAAGGAGATTGAAGATAAAGAGGCACTGTCGGAGACAAATACGGCTTTAGGAAACACCGTTGTACGCTAACAGCTGTGGACAGGGTCATCGGGCTAGCGAGGGAAGAGATGAAAAGCATACTAAAGACTCGGAATTTCGTGCTGCTAATCCTACTGGATGTTAGAAATGCTTTTAATAGCATGAACTGGGGAAAATTAATGGAAGCACTGGAAGAAAAGGATATCTCTAAGTATCTACGCAGGATCATCAGTTCATACTTAGAGAACAGAACACTAATAGCGGATGGGACAAGATATACGGTCACAGCAGGAGTCCCACAGGAATCGATCATATCCCGAACCATGACCCAAGCTGACAAAGGAGTCCAAAGTTTAGTAGGTGAGAGTCCCACAGTACCGGACAAATCACAATTCAGTGATGTCTGGTCTGCATAATGCATTTGCCCTTAACCTCCAAAAAAAAAAAAGATTCACTTAGGTGGTTATCGACACGGTCTTTAATAAGACCGTGTCGATAACCACCTATAGGTAGGGAATACCTATAGGAAGGTAGGGAAGCAGTCGCCGAGAGAGCTGTGTTGGACAGACAATCTTCTGCATCCGAAATTGTTCAAACTTGCAACAGACAGGCCATTTTAAGCGTTATGAGCCACACGCCCACCTAACGTAAAAAACGGCTATAACGTACGCCAATATAGTTCAACATCATAGCAGGCGTGCTTCAGGAGTCCATACTAGAGGTTGCTATGGAATGTAAGTTAGAATTCCGTACAGGAGCTCATCCGACGGAAAAGAGTGCAAACAATCCTATGTAGAAGACTTTCCCATAATTGTAGCTACGCGCAGCTATAAAACTGCACAACGAGAGGCGCAAGATAGCAATAGAAATGAGGAAAAAATGGGAATTAGTATTTAATGGTGCGAAAAGTACACCTCCGGGCAAACACTTCAATCGTGGAACTTGAAATTAGCGCAGTTTACCAGTTTTCTCTATTGTATGAAAAAATATTACATTAAGTCCAAACCAAGTCCCTCAGAAGCTAGCAGTTTAGTAAATTAGTGTCCCACAGTATCAGACGAATACTTTAGCAACGAAGTTATGATGCAGTAATCTTTTTGTACCACAATGCGATAACGCCATTGTGTCTCATTCTTGTTTGGCTGATTCTTGAACAACGCCTGACGTTACTTCGATACCATCGTTATTTCTGCTAGTGTTTTTTTTTTTATAATCTGAAGACTGATCAGAGCATTCGTCTGGCGGTTGATTCAGTTTCTAATCCTTTGTAATATCTTAACTATAGAAAATTCTGAGTTGTAATAATGATATAGCAGACGATTGGAGAGAGGCATAAGTGACGAATAAATGATTGGAGTCACAAGGTTGAGATTTTCTTGAGGTAGAGTCCTTTGTTGT
Organism: Varroa destructor; assembly: GCF_002443255.2. Taxonomy (NCBI): domain Eukaryota; kingdom Metazoa; phylum Arthropoda; class Arachnida; order Mesostigmata; family Varroidae; genus Varroa; species Varroa destructor. Next base: position 3,353,800 of record NW_019211455.1, read on the forward strand.
TTGTATTTTTGAATGCAAGCCAATTTGCTAAGAAATTTCCAATTTAGCATTATCCTACTATTTTTCACATAATACTTTCCTCCAATCAACTAATAGCATCAAATGAACGTTAAGTTAAAACAACTGCCTCGTCACCATTTTTGTTAAAAAAAAGTTGTATCCTTCAAACAGCACTATCTAGTATTCCACGTTGAGATTTGCAATCCTTGATACACCTTATAATGATGATGGCATTTATCGAGTTACGCACCACACTTATTTTAATACTGGGTGCCTAAATCGAACTGAATTGATTTTTTCGTCTTGTCAATGTGCGCTGTACTTACCTACAAAACAAACTATACGCATTTTATGATTCTTGCCCTGACGATGTTTGAGAACAAGATGCGCTATACGTAGGCCTGATATTAACTGCAGGCTCCCCTGCGGTTCAACCGAGTGCAGCTTTGCTAAAAGGCGATTCACATCGGATGTCAGCGTGGTCAGAACCTCTGTCGTTGCTAGCGTAAGCAGCCCGACATTGTTTTCCGGATTGGAGCGCGCCTTCGAATGGCACACCAGAGAAACAGCTTCTTGCTGTGCCTGGAGACGTGTCGGAAGAAAATCGCCATTTCGCATGTACTCCGAGTTATCCACACTATAATTGGTGAATTGAACAACACATTTAAACTATTAGCTATTGGTCTGATTCGACATGTCTGACAACAGGCGATTAGACGATTTCGTCTGTTAATTCAAGCTTACTGGCTTACACCAAATACGAGCTCAACTTAAATTCATTTACGTCGAAAAAATGAAGTCATTCCAATAGCCATAATGTGTGCGGGGCAGTCTAAACTGATTTCGAGGTTTTCGTTGATATTAATGTCACTTCTCGAACCTAAGGTAATAGTAAAAAATCTTGTACAGTCTATTAAGAACACATACCAGAAAATATATAGTCACTGCTTTTGAAAAATTACCTAAACAGATTGCACCCTCAAAATGCTTCTTTACACGTGTTTCTCATACTTGGCTTTAGCCTGACTAGCTGAAAAAAACTAGATGAAATAATAGATCACGGCGCTTGTACATGTACTATAATTGAAATTAGAAACCGGCCAGGTAGCGTATTACTCTTTGAATGCGGAGATACACTTTTGCACGTTTGTATGGAGCTGCTTAGAAGAGACCTTCCCGACATTTTGCGCTGAGTCGGTCTGCTTTCCAGTTTTTGCTAGTAGAGACATTCGCAATGAATTTTTTTCAACATAACGTATCACTCTGCTGTTGCGGTGGTAGGGTTCATTTTTGCTCGAAAGTACTGTAAACAGAAATTCCGGCGATTGGTACAAGAGGTTCTTACTTACCAAACCACTGTACTTTCAAGCACCATTATGGAACCTTGTTTTTTTATAGTTTTCGATACACCGAACTTCACACCACTTGAAGTGAATCAGCGAAAACTACAGGATCAAGATTTGTAAACACAGCCGGAGAAGGATCGTAAGTCGCATTCAAACGACGGCCGGGTGGTCTTTAAAATCAAACGAGTACCGCGAATAGTGATGAATGCTGTCGTTTCAACAGGAAATAAGGCCAATTTATCAAAAATTATGTATTGTAAAGACAGTGTTATGACGTTAAATTCTATAGAGACTATTCAAATGAAACCTTACTAGGGGGTACGACTAAGGCAAACAAATGTCAATATTAAGTAAAAGAACTTAACGATGTAGCTGATTCGACTAGGAAAATAATTATTGTTAATAGACAGTAATAATAATAACTGCTATCTTAACAATTAAAAACTAACAAGACGATTGGTCGTAGCAAGAAAAGTATGTTAAACAGTTGGCGCGTCGCAACGTAACTACCGATTTTAAACATTAACCTGTGATAATAGGGATTAATTGTAGAAAACGAGCGTAGGTCAATAGTAAGGTTTTTAAGCACAAATTTAATAGAAATTAGCTTGGAAAATGAAACTGAGCAATAAGAAATCAAAGTTCACAGGCGTCAGCCTTCTCGAAAACGGTACGGGCAGCATTTTACACTTATATACAAACCGTCTTTTTTAATTCTGATAGTTTTGTATAGGTAATTAATAATCCAAAAGATCCAAAAGGAGGGCAATACAAAATTTATTGGCGTCTATTAACTTCTCCTAGAACTCGCTATCTCAGCCTTTGCTTTGTAAAAGTTCGTTTAACAACAACGTGTTTTATTGCTGGAGAGAAAGAGGTCGAAGCGGCGATGTAGGAGTACCAAGGTGAAGTTGTTGTTCGACGAAGATGGCTCGTAGAGCTGACTGTAGCGCTGTTAGCCCTGGGGATCCCCTGCTGTATATCGTAAGCAGACAGAGATTAGTCATTTAATTAGTCTTTTATTAAAACTGACTTAAATGGTGACTATGGATGGTGACCATGTTACCAGTTCCAAGTCCCACCAACAACTCAATGTTCCATAATGTTTGTGTGTGAATAAAATTAGTTTTTACATATTATTCCACCTATTGGAGTTGTAGGCCATTATCTCCACTTGTTGTGCCTTATTTGTGTTTTACAGTGATTCCTGGGTAGTCGAAAATAAATAGGTTGTACTTTGAAGAAGCTAAAGACTCTGAATCCTGTCAAATCAAACAGAGCCTATAATTTGACAGCTATTCATAAATGACAACGTACCGTTGTCCATAATGTCGAATGAGTTGTGATTTGATGCAGACTACCTGATCGCTTAAATCGGGATGATTTGTGACGCACGCCTCAATAAGATTTAAGTAATCGACCAAAAGGCATCCGAAGCGACCAACGCACACCTGATTAAAGAGCGGATAAATTGAGAGAAAAAGAAAACTAATTCTAACTAAAATCCACCAAATGAAAATTTTTTTAACCCATATGCGATGCCGCTATAACCTCTTATTAGTAGCACCTTGACAAGAGCCATTCAAGATAGGCAGATAAAACGTGTTGACGTTATACTTTGGACATACCTGTGAGGTCCCTGCGGATTTATCAGGGGATGAGGTTTCAGCAAGCGAATCTAGATAAGCTTCAAATGCCGTCAGAGCCTCGTCGAAAGCGTACAAGAGGTACGGTGGATTACAACTGGTTGAACACATGACCTACTGGTAAGCTGCACGGAATGCTTCATGGGTTTACCATACCACATGGAACTAAGCCCGCGCCTAGTGGAAACAAGCGGTGAACATCGTCTTTCTTGCGTACGGAAACAGGGGATTAGCAGAAGGCTACTCAAAATACTTCTGTCTCAATGAAGGTAAATGCCTAAAATTTATGGGCTTTTATGAGGCATTGTGCTTTATGCTATTTTAATGCAGTGTTTAGATCGGTGGAGAAGCCTGGATCCTTGCTTCTATGATTCGCTGTTGTTTTTCACTTGCCATCGTCGATGACATCTTCTATAGATGAAGGTACCAATCCAGCAGGCTGACTAAACGACAAAGTATATACAATTATCTAATATTTTAATCTTTTTGTTTATATATATGTATGTATATATCGATATTATATGATATAATAGCATCTCGCTTACTTACAAGAATAAACTTGGTTACTGTGCTAAAAATAATCGAAAAAGCGGCTTCATCAGCTTGTATTCACCGATATAGTTACTGCAATGAATGGAACATCGTTTGCGCCATGCACTGAAAAAATCTATTTTTTTTAAATTTTTTTCTTCACACACACATTATTAAATGATTAAATGGGTGTTGATGGACCCGAATTAGTAACGTTCTTGACTCAGCGTCCAGAAAGTGTTTGTTAGTTGGTTCAGCTTTCTCAGACTGAGTGGGCACGTTGCCAAGGAGATTTTTTGTTTATTTATTCGAAAATGTGACCGAAACGCCCACGTGAAGAATATATTCCTAAAGTGATAGCAGTAAAAAATCACTGCCTGGAAAAAATGAATATATGCTTTCTATTCATTTCATTCAGTTCATTTATTATCAAAAAAATATATGAAAAAATTAGGTTTTTCCGATTCAGGGTTATGTACCTGTTATAACACGTTTGAGCTTCTATCCATCGTCTAATAAAAACAACATATTATCGATGTTTTATTAGTGATATGATCTATTCGTTTAGCAATGAACTGAATGGTTTTGCTTTTTCTTCGAAAAATGTTTTTCATTAATACGAAAGGCTAAAGGTGAACTGGAACCTATTTTTTGATACGTGAATCCTTTGTAATACGAGTACATCTACTACACTAGCGAATATCTTTATCGAAGATAACCTAATTTCCACTCATAACGACTTTTTTTCTGCGCTAGAGGTTGAACCCTCCGTCTTGTTAGTTTGCATTGCATGCATTTGCGTCCATTTTCTTGCGGTTCTATCAAATTCGGCTCGATCATTCTGTAGAAGCTCAGCCACGTCCGCCATCAATGGGTCCTCTGCCGTTGGTTGAGCTATAATAGCCCGTAGTGACGTTAGGACTGCACAGACATTCAGTGCAGGCTTCCACGTGCCCTTCGGTGGCAATTGTATAGCGGAAAGGCATACTCTGCCTTGCGGATCTATGTTCGGATGGAAAATTCGTGTGATGACTCGCAGCGCAGGGGGTTCAAAGGGATAACGAACAGGTAGACGTAAATCGACATGAAAGCGCCCTCCTTCGTAGGGGGAGTCCGGAGGACCGTCAATTATGGCTTCAAGGTGGCCGATTTCATCATCGGCAGCCTGAGAGCACACAATTCCTGCAGGTAACGAGGTGGCCATTTGATGAAGCTCCGCCGCTAATCGGTTAGACCTTTGCATTGCTCTTACACGTTAGTTGTTTCAAATAGCGAAAAGCCGTAGATATATCCTGAAGTTTAAGTCGTGATACCCAGCAATTTCTTTTGCCGTACACACTATCTTTCTTTGCCTCAACGTCCGCCAATTTTTCCTTAAAAATCAGATCAGAGCTCTTGAACCTCACCACCTTGTCCCCGTAATTATCACGTTTTCACACTTCCACCTGCGGATTAGGCCTCTGTGCATGACCTACTTATATCCTTTCCGTCAGCATACGATATACATGCCCACCTATAAAACGTTACCAAGAATATATCACAAAAAAAACGATAAATACCTGATTAGTCCTGAAAGGCCTACTTAAAAACTTCGACATTTAAAAAATTATGACACATTTGTGTGTCCACCATCATTTTAAGATGCCACCCATGAACAAAGAAAAAGTTATTAACCGTAATATTGGGGTAATAGGCTCTACAAGTTAATTTAACTTGTTGAATTATTTCGTAATTCCAAATTTGACACCTAATGCCATTCAAAAAACATACACTAAAAGTCACTCACAAATATAAAGTCAAATAAGAAAGCCTCCAGTCAGCATTTGGGAGTACTTCGAAAAAACGACATTTACAAAAAATAGTATTTTTAAAGCTGATTATGCTAAAAAAAAGTTCGTGTGTAGTTACTTGTTGCGTAAGACTACGCTACATTATCACAACAAATAATTTAAAAGGCAACAGCCTAACAAAAATCAGCTTGCCAGTCTTCGCATCCAAGACTACGTTTGTTCGCACGTGCCATGCAGGACTGAAACATTTGGCCTTTGATGTCATAGCCTTGCTGTTTACCTTAGGCCACTCATTAACGGATAAGTGTGTCATAATGTAAACTGAGCATGATTAGTTTACACATCCACAAAAGCAGTAAAATTAAAACTTATAAAAACGAATATATGTAGCATATGTGATTTACATTTATGTACATGAATGAACTATACCTAACGTAGGACGTCATACGCAGTATTTATCTACAGTACTTAGCCTTTCTTGTTGCACTGTACTTAGCTGCTGCCCAGTACCTGTACGCTAAGCAGTTTCTATTTGAACAAAGCCGATAAGTGGGAGATCTGTCATGGACCATGCTCCTACCCTTCATATGGGAGAAATAGAATATTGCATATAATCAAAAAGGATATCGTGAGAGAGAGTATCTTCATATCTCAAAATCTTTATAAGATGACATGAACATAAAAGTAAAATATTTTGGTAGCTTTACTTGACTTCTGTCAAGAACTCAAAACTTTCAGCAGCTAAAATAAGACCAACATTCTGTTGTTGGTAACGTAAGAAAAGACACTAACAGCTCATGAAAACTCAAAGCAAGTATCACGTACTTACATAAATAAATAATACAATCATCTACATAAATTAAATCTGTGAACATCTTTCTAGAACAAATGGAACTGCTCGCATACTACAGATGTAATCTTCTAATAATTTCATCCTATCCACGTCCTCCACTGTCCTAAAATGCACAGATCATATTCAGCAAATACGAGTCTTTGGGAAAAATTTCACGTATAGCACTAAAATCACGGTTTATAACGCGGTTTACAGAAGTCAAGTAAAGCTACCAAAATATTTCACTTTTATATTCATGTTATTTTGTTAAGATTTTGAGATATGGAGATACTCTCACTCACGCTATTCGTTTGGATTATATGCAATATTCTATTTTTCCCATATGAAGGTAGGAGCATGGTTCATGACAGATCTCCCATTTATCGACTTTGTTTAAATAGAAACTGCTTATCGTACATATATTGGGCAGCGGCTAAGTACAGTGCAACAAGAAAGGCTAAGTACTGTAGATAAATACTGCGTATGACGTCCTACGTTAGGTACAGTTCACTCATGTACATAAATGTAAATCACATATGCTACATATATATTCGTTTTTATAAGTTTTAATTTCAATTGTTCCACTCTAAACGTATTTATAACAGTATTTGGAAACCTAAATGGTTGCGATGAATCGGAATTGCGTACCAGGCGTTTGTTAGACAAAAAATATGAAGGCCTTAACTGTAAAAAGAGCACTACTGTCCAAGTAACTATTCACCGTGTTCGTCGTAATGATAATAGGTAGGTGGCACCTATTTCTTAGTAGTTTTCTAAACCGCCAGCTAAAAGCTCATTCAGTGAGTGTTTATGACATGAAAACCCGCCTGAATTTGTGGAAAGACGGGAGGAGAGAACTTTTAAATTTTTGGCGGGCCATTAGGCATTAGAACCCGGGTGATGACTGATGGCAGGTCAATAGAAAATTGCAGAAGCGTAGGCTCGTTAAATACGTGTACGATGCTTTTTTATATGTAAGAGGCCTCGGCTCTAGTAACGGCACAATGGAATTTGCCAGAAATAGATCACTGGACTTCACAGCATCAGCGTTTGATTTCTCCATAATTGTTTTCAAAACATTCCTTTCGGCTGCTGCCCCCACAAAGAGTAAATTTAGCGAACAGTGTAAGATCAAAAAAGGAATTGAAATTTTAAAGAATTTTATAATTGGATATTAATATTGTTAAATACACACCTGACTTTGAAATACGAATAATACCGAAAAGACCTGGCGTTTTTTACCAAAAGTTTCGCAGAACAGTTAAAGACGAACCTTTTCGAGAAAGCTTTTTCAATTTTAGACTTAACGGAACACCATCTCACGGCGATTTGGTTTGTAATAGCATAAACAGCATAATCAAAATAATGATATCTCAAGGTTTGTAGTTGTTATTCAGTGTAACTTTTTTCATCATCCACGCAAATCCATTATAAGAAAGTTGGCAACTTGATCGGTCAGCGGCACATAGTTTGTTTGTCTTTCGAAAATGCGCTAGAATCTCGAATTAAGCCTATTGGTTTGCGACATTTCACATTGAGTGAGCTCTATAACTTTTGGGCGCATGGGTAATTCAATAGAGATATGAAATTAATTTCTGGGACTTGGTTTGTGTAGCAGAAGTATTTTGATGAAATATAGCGATAAGACCAGTGAGAAAATAATTATAAACGTATTAGACTACTTAGTTTATACGATATTATTTTTACGTTTAAATATATATTATATTGTTTAACGTTCTAATTATGCTGTGTTGCCGATTTCTACTCTAACTAACAGACACAGTAAAACACTGCAAATGACGATAGCGATTCGAAAAGTCCACCGTTCGCTTTCATCACAACAGACACTTCGCAAGCCATTAGTATGTCGCTAAGCACTTGGCGGACTTTTTAACGAATTTTCAAATTAGGCTGTTTCTTACATTTGGTCGACACGCTTACTTCCGCAGAGTGACAGCAGCTTACTTAGATTTGTCACTCTGCCGAATTTTATTCAATATCAAGCCGTCTAAACAGAAAACTTGAGAACGTTTATATTGATGCCCCAAATTATTGAACTGAACGAGACCATTGGCTGATGCGTCCTCAGAATGGAAGCCGTCTGTTTAACAGAATATCTGTTTTACTCGGCTTCTACCTTGTTCAATCGATAAACAACACACAATTTCATCTTATTAAAAATAAGTTTATTTTATGTAACCTATTTTCACGATTCCGACGCACAACAAAACATCGGAACAATCTAACCTACAATGGCCAAATTAAGCATAACGATAGTATAAAAACATGTCTTATTATACCAGTTACTCTATAATGGCCAATTAAAGCCAACTTTAATTAAAGTCAAGCATCGCTTGAGGCAACACTTTTTCCAGATGTTCGACTGAAACACTTTGGCCACTCTCCACGTCGGCTTGCTCGCGTGCTCTTGCGGCGAATTCCAGAACCATCTCAACCAGAAGTTCGTTAATCAGACTGTTTGCCTGAAAAGATTGGAAATCAAATGGAAGCTCTTGTTTTTGCTTCATAATACAACTTTACAGTAATACACTCCATTGCAGCAATGAGTGTACTGCTTGTCGAAGCCTTCATTGATGCTTTTGTATACCTGAGATGTAACGACCGTTTTCGTATCATCAAAATTGAGTTTAAGTAAGTCCTCAAGCGTTTTCGGTTTAAAGTTGCAGTGTTCCGGTCGCGAGCTCATCTAGGAGAGGATTCGAGATGCCAGTTAGTGCACAATTCTTCTAACAGTGAAAAAACCTCTGTTACTCTTTCAAATAATGACAGCTAAAAATAAAGTGTGACCATTTGACATTTGATTGAACCAATTGACGTGCATGCTCTTGGTTAATTTCAAGCCTTTTTCATCCGATCATAGATGATAAATTTTTTTTTTTATAGCTATTGAGAGGAATCTGTTCGTGTGAATGTTACTATTCCATATACGAAGTTAGTCTGTTTTTATCCGTAATACAATTCGCTCTAAATTAGTTATACGCCTGCAAGATGAAGATGAATTGACATCAATAGATTTACAAATATAAACGTTAATAAAATAAACTCACTGTTAACCGAGCAACAGGATCCTACTTATCGAACCCTCATGTGTTTTTACCTGATCAGCAACAGCTGAGAATTGTTCCATGGCCATGCTATCGGTTTGGGGTGCCGAAGCGCGCGCAAAGTGTGGGAAGGACAATCACTGATTTGTTTAAATACGTGGCGCGTTTTCTCATTTAATTTAGGTCGACATATCAGTTTGAGATAACAAGCTAATTTCATGATCTGTAATTTATGTACTGTTGACGTTTAAAACGATGTAGCAAAGCTACTGTTGAATACGACAATTATCCGACGAAGTTACTGCTTAATTTGTATAGTAACCAGTATGCTGTAAACATTATATATGGGTAAACCTGTTTTATATATCTGTTTATATAT
>NW_019211455.1:3363488-3400876 GCF_002443255.2 Varroa destructor
AGTTCCAGATCAAATATCGATGACGCAGTTTCCCGTGCTGACAGAATAACCATCCTTTTTTAAAATGCTTACATGCGAAAAAAATTTCAGTTACACATCTTGGCGTGGGTGTTCTATTAGGAAATAGGTACATAGAATAATTTATGCTAATTTTAAACAATTTTGAAAATAAAAACGAAATGTACAACTTCGTTATTGCTCCACTTCGTTCCCATAAATAATGAAAAAAAAAATCGCTTTTTTCGTTACTTAATATAGAAGCAAACATTATCCAAAGTTCGGTTTCTTATTGCCAAACATTGCAGAACTTAGATAATGGATAGATCTGAGTGTTAAGCTAACACATACAGTGTATGTTGTTTAAAATCAAATGTAAGGTTCTTAGGGTTTAAAAATCAGTGCGGGGACGTGCAGTTTGGGAATGATCGAATTCTATTCATTTTATTAGAAGAGATTATAAAGGTAACTAATAATCTTCATTTGCAATATCGTTAATCGTTAGATCGTTAAATCGTTTTAATAGGTATAGTTCGCGTAGCAGTTTCTGCAGCTTGTTTATTAGCCGTGAATCTGCTTTCATTTTCAGTTATCGGCATCTATTTCTGTTTCGTCGACATAATACATACCTTTCTCTAGCCGTTTTGTTACATAAAAAAAATTCGAAAATCCATTCAATACCCAAAGTATAAATTCATAAAAATGTTCTCCTTCAAGCACACAACGCGTCCTCCTGTTGATCCATCCAAGTACGTTTCTTCTTTTGAAAACGCTTCGATGAAGGTAGAGCTTGTAATAACTCGAATTACAACGTTCTTAGGCCGTCGTAAGGTATAATCCGCATCGCCATCAACAGCCGTTTTTAGAGACGCACGTATAGCACCGATCGCAAAAAGTATTATCGCAAAAAAAAGTGGAAATCAGCGAAAAACGAAATCTGTTGTATTTTTGTTGTGAAACTAAGGTTGCACGTTTTTGCCACACCTATCCGCAAGCTCACAGCTGACAAACAAAACACACTATACCATGCCGACCCGGATACATGAAATTGCCCAAGTAAAATACACTATCCTGCTAACCGTTAGGGAGGACCAATACTGGCTGAGGGCAAATGAATAGAGGCAACGCTGGACTTGATGCAATTCATTAACGTCTTTTGTCATCTTCAACAGCGCGCCTGACGCTTAGCTAGGGCACGCCTGTAGTATAGTTATTGCAGTAAAGATTAAAGCTAAAAGTATAGCAAAAGCTCCGAATATATTCTGTGTGCGAGCTGTCAAAAAATTATCGAATGATCTTCTGCACGACCTTTGGAAACTGCAAAAGGACTCTTCAGACTTGTAAAACCGAGTCGAACGATTTCACGGACGTCATTGGCATGACTTGATAAAATCAAGCAGAGAGATCACCCTAATAATGAATGTATTAAATAATAATAACACAGAGCTAAAACCTAATTCTTTCAGTTAATGAAAATGTGTGTGAAAAAATTTATGTGACTTAAAAATGTAAATTTATTCAGCAAGGTCATTGAAGCAATGAACACAACAGAAAGCGAACATGTCTTCTCTAATTATGTGATCTTTAGGTACATTTACTTGTAAGCGCTAAGTTTGTAGTTATAGACTATTACGATTGGCAAAACTTCGATAAATACTATTGACTTTCCACCGTAGATAGTCTTGTGCGACTAATTAACATGCGTTACTGACGATACGGGTGAGCTCGGTATTCGCGCCGATTTCCACATTGAATACTCAAGGTATCCTAACGCTGATGTACGCTGTAACGAAATTAATCGAGCAAACAACTTCTTCAGGTCTCGAAAAAGATATCGCTACAAACATCTTCGGCTGAGCGTAGAAGAGTTGGTTTGGTCGGCTTATTTCAGTTGGAACAATTCCGCGTTGTTACTAGCCACTATCTAGCTACGCTGACAAAAAGTTGATCAATTCTTGTTTTGCTTAGTTTGTCGTAGAACATAACGCCTATTTGAAGAGGGGACTGTTGTTGGTAATTGTAGAAGATATCTGGAAAGCGGGAAAATAATTTGTGGGCTCTTCATAGCTTTGAGGGACCCAAATGTACATCACTTATTCCTTTACGTTAGTGCAATTCACAGTTGTTAAGTGTTGTTCGTTACCGCTGTTCTGGTAGACGATAGAATCCACTTACGTAAAACAGCAGATACAGGATGCATTTTAATGGTACTTATATTTGAAAGATGTAAAGAATGCAAAGCTTGGCCTTGTACAAGCTTTGCACAGCTTTACAAAATTTAGCAAAATCAAAGTTAGAATGAAGTTTTATTCAACCATTTGGAAGTATATTTAAAATTCATCTTTAAAATGGTGTAAGTGAAAACCTACAACGATTTGTTTTAAAAAATTCAGATCATCTATCATATTTGGGAGCCTGGCGACTTGAAACCTATGAGGGGATTGAAATGATCACATCAGAAGGACAGCTAAACTAATAGAAATTAATTGCTTAAAACAGTAAGCATTTTACGTTATTGAAAATCAAGGTGTCGGTTGATTGAATGAATTGTGCACTATTCAAAATAAATATCTATTCATTCAAGAATAATGATAATGTCAAATGAGACTTTTATTCACAACAACCAACATTTTCATGAATGCTGTGCGCTCGTTATTTCAATGCGTACCAAAAACCACTTGTCTTTTAATGAAAAAATGCATATTTATTATAAACTTCCATTTCTGCTATACAGCGACATACGGTCATTGTGTAGATTTTAGTTTGCTCAAACGCAGAACGTATTTACTGTATCGTAGCACCAGATCGAGTTACCCAAAGACCCATTGTAAGATTGTATATACGCAGACTAGCTAAGATTGATACAGAGAGCTTCCTAGAGATCAAAGTGCTACGGTTTTCTTACCAGGTTACGCGCTATCATTTTCATCAACGTTCTCTGCAGAAGAGAACTAACTCCTGTTTCGACAATAGCTAAATCACCGATATTCAAATTTTGTTCAGAATAGAAAAAGTAAAATACCTACCTAAATGTTAACACTCAATGCTTATTGTTGTGTTCAGTTCAAGTTCAAAGAAAGTATTTATCATTTTAGCTTTATTCGACGCTTAAGAGTGAACTGTAAACAGGCGATCTTCAGGAGCAAGAACTACGTCACAGCAGGTTTTTTGTTGAGTTTAATCTGTTTTTTTCATCATTCATCGTAAATTGCATCATTTAGTTGACGCCTCAAACAAACCGATAATAGCCAACCGCATCAAAGTGACCGTGTATATTCGTACGTTGTAAGTTTAAGTAAAAAAGAATACAAGGAACAGTAATAACATATAATAAAGACGAGTGTCAAATAATATATAAAAAGAAATATTAGATCAGAAAAGATGCAAAAATACTATTGTGAAAACGTAAAGAAGAATAAATATCTAAAGAACAGGGGAAAAAACGTAGGACTATAGAATAAGCAAAGTCGAATAGCTTTAAAAAAAGCCAGTTTCATGTGCTCACCGTCGTTACAACAACCACCATTGTGTCATCCAATATCTAAAGGTTGCTTCGAAAACATCGGAATGATTTTTCGAATCGTAGCCGCCGAGTTTTGAGTCATTGAACTAGAAGAGATACCGATACAGATTTAGGCAAAAGTCGAACTATAACACCGGTGCACTACAAATGGAAAATCATACAGTCTTACTAATTCTGTTGTAGCGTTGTAATTCTTTGTAGTGATAAAGCAAACCGTGTAGAAACATGTTACTGGTAATTTCAGTGCTGGCACATATGCAACATGGTCAAAGTTTTATAGGCAGCAATCATTTATATTTTTAATTCATCAATCCATTTGCTTTATTTTTGATAAAATTCTTAGTTGAGCTAGTCGCCGAAGATCACTCGAGCCAATTTGTAGCAGCTGATAATCAAATTTCACGTAGTTTTTTTTATTATGAAAAGTTTTTCCACATTACTTTGTTATGTAATATCTAATGTGCCTTATTATAATACTTTATTAAGAAAGGACACTTTAGCTGACAGTTAGTTAATTACAAGGAGTGCTGATGCCGCCATCTGATGTTATGCAGCCCAATGTGGAATGTTAAGGACTTAATAATCATCCAGGTTAATTTGACACGTTTCATTCAATGACCCACACACGAACGCGGGGCTTTGATAGTTTAAGGTAGTTTTGACGAGAGGCTTAAGTTGTTGCGCGATGTGGTGACACAGAATTTAATCCGAATCATAAATGTGTTAAAATGAATTATGTCACGAAGCTAAATACGCGGCGTTTGCTAATTGCAATCTAATTACTAAGCACGACCGAACAGCAATACTTGTGTCTATAAGAAAAACTACAGTTTTATTATTTTTTCCATTGTACAATGAGTTTGACTAGTGTCACATGTGAACAATAAATATACGTTACAACTTGTTAAAGTCTATGCAGGCAGTAGATACAGGCTATGCTTTGATTTGCACATAGTAGTGTAACCTTGTCGATTGGAAAATTATATTGACATAGCGCAATGTGAATAGAGCAAAACGGTACACGTGTAAATCTTTTTCAGCATAACTTTGCATAAAAGATAATTTGCATAGAACCGATAATTTTATTGAAGCAGTTTTTATTTCTCCCATGACTAGTATTATTATTATTATTATTATTAACACGTCAGGTTTGTGTATATGTAAGGCCTGTTCTTTGTTTTTCTAGTATTTTTTTTACCAATAATTGAATGTTATGCGGAGGTCAAAGATGTTTTTTATTGTTATCATTTCGTAAACATCCTAAAATGGCGCCCTTGCTTTAATCTTGTTTCATCTAATCTTTTTCTTTTTTCAACTGTGATTTATAGTGATCATCGATAAAACCCAAAGTGACCTCCCTTCTGTGGGTAGAAAATACCGCTTTCCAGCTAGCCAAGCCACTTTTAAGCTATATTCACAGCTACAAAATCCTATATAATCCGAATGTATAGGATACTACCCAGTACTATTTAAACATTTTTCCTTTTAGGATAAGGCTGATAACGAGCGTCAAGGATGCTGTTTTTGCCACTGAACATACCCATTTTTGAATTCCGAATGGAAAGCAAAACGTCTTGTAATCTAGACAAAACTATAATAATAACTTTTTAGAGCAAGCAAACGGTGGTTAATTATGCGCCAATTTAATACGTATACGCATAGCTGTGACTCTGAAACAACGTCATTACTGATGACAGTAATAATAAATCTATAAATATTATGCAAGCATTGCCTCACTTTAAGATCAAGCGAGACCATCAACATTCGCTCATTTACTTCAGAGTTATGCTTTCTGGAGTACATTATATTTCACCAGGTTTTATACACGTTAGTAAATGTTTAAAAAAATATACAATTCTCCAAATCTTCAGCCTTATTTTGCATCGCGTTAAAACCGGACCTCGGTTGTAATATAGTACAGCTACGGAGTCAGGACTACTAGAGACAACAACTGTATAATACACAACTTTGGCGATAACAGTAATGAAAAACAGACTTAAAACATGAGTTTCAACAATATTAGTATTTTCTGTTGATAGTAACATTATTTTCCTATTGTGCAAAATATTGGTTTTAAAGGGTTTTATCTTAGAAAGAAAATGACGACGACTACTACGTCGTTCCATGGATAAAAATATTCGATCTGCCATCATTGTCATCGGTACACTGTACAAACGCATATAACGTTTTCGAGCAAAACGGTAAATTGATCACTTGCCACATCATAAACACCAGTATATTATTATAACTGCTCCTGGAAATCTCTGCTTAGCTGTTCTGAAATTACAAATTTACCTTACACTAGAATATCCGATATTCCTTAATTCCTCACAGTGTTGAAACAGCGAATCCGTCTAAATGGCCCTAACTAGTAGAAATCGCATAATTGAGAGTAGTAGAGACGTCATATAATCCAACATAACATAATGATGTCATGTATGAGGCTGATATTGGGTTTATAAAGGTCATGTTTGGATATTCAGTAATACACGCAATGCTTTCAAAATACGTTATGGCTGAAACGTGCAGTAAGCATCGTATCCACATCTGATGACCAGGCTTTGAGGCTACCTTGGTTAACCATGCGATATGTGCAAAAGTTCGAGGGTTGTTTTACCGAAACGAGAATGACTCCGAAAAACAGCGAGGTCTTTCCGTGTGATCATCCCTACAACCTCATTTTGATCATTCACAACCGTTAAGTGGCGTAAACCTAATGCACGAAACAGTTTGTGAATGCGGTAGAGAGAGGAATTCTGAAACGAGGCAAAAAATATGTCAACGTAAGTTTTCGACGGTTAGTTACAATGTATCTCCACACGAAATAAGCGTTACCTATGGACTATTTAGCAATGTATGTGAAGTGTTTGCAATTCTTCTATGCATAGTCTAAGTTAACAAGAATTTGACTTTATTACAATACAACATGAGGATTTGATGCAATCTAGCTCACATGTGATATGCTATATGCAGAGAAGTTCATGAATGGTCGTAAGTCAATGTGGAATTCCCTTTCTGCTAAGGACACGTGCACTTGCTGAAAAGTGGACAGACATTAAATTGGATCTCTCAATTAATATTTATTCACCGTCGATAATTTATTTTTACTCGTCTCGAAACAGATAAATCGATTCGTGCCTCAGACACAGACAACTTGGAAGTCACCTATACAGCCTATGATAACACCGGTTGATGCGTTACGGACAGTTTGCGCTACTTAATAATACATATAAGCTGTAGAGGTTACAATGTGACACGTAGATAGCCGTAGTCCTCTATTCACGGACCACTTTAAAAAAGCGCCTACGAAAAAGCAGGTTGTAAAAAACGAATGTGCTGTGGTGGCTACAAAGTATTCAGACCTTAATAGGCTGCTCTACTCACGTTTACACTTGAGTATCTCGGATACGGCTCACGGAAGTCTCGACTACCCATTCGAGTCCAGATCACATCGACCATTTCATTGAAGATCTTATTCTGAAGCAACACAATCAACTGATCACGAAGAATGAGACCCCGGAAGCGACCGAAGTGTTTTGGTCTAGATGTGCCATCGATTCCTGATACACCGACTTCGTTGAAGCCTTTTGCTTCTTCGAACTTGCCACCGCCTCGGTATAACGTCTCAGGGTCAACACCGTCAGTGACAGGGAATCCGTTGTGAGTGGTTTTTGAAAGAATATCCATCAGATCACCCACTTTTACTACTGTCGGCAGTGTGACTACAGGAAAGGCCATAATCTCGCTATAACCAGACAAGTTACGACAATGAATAATAATATTCATTGACTAGGACCAATGATCGAAGACCTTTCTCTTATTCAATATACATATGAAACATTATTGATTTACATTCAAAACGCCTATTATTCATCTTTCAAATATATATAACATTATCTCAACAATCCCGTAATATTTTCATAGCCTTTAACATACCTGGCATAAATGTGATGTCCTTCCTTGGGCGCTTCCCAGTTTAGAAATGGTACTCGAGACAACTGAAAATGGAAATCGTACAATCCTTCGAAGAGATAATCTCCAACCCATTTGGCGACAATGAGGGTAATGACAATTGGCATGCAAAAGGTAATGTCTCGGGTTGCCTCGATGAGAATAACCGACAACGAGAGCGTCATTCGAACAACACCGCCTAGAGTGGCGGCAGCCCCTATCAGGGCAAACTTGCCTGGCTCCACGTCCCACTTGTAATCGAAATGGCTTACAAGAGTTTTAGTGGCTATCCCGAACAACCTGCAAAGGAGTTTGAACATAAATGTGGATATTTTCATGATTTTGTCTTAAATGAACGAGCGCTATGCAGTATATCACTGAGCGGCGATAAACTAACCGGCCGAAAACGGCACCCATTAACAGGGTCGGAATGAATACGCCCGACGAAACGCTGAGTCCGTACGTCCAGCAGTTGATAATGAAATAAACAACGAAGAATATCGAAAGCGTAGAAGCGGACCAGGTTCCCTCAGGCATGTGGAACAATGACCGCACAGATTTTTCTGGAGTCTGGAACCATAATTGACCGATTACCGAGTATTTTCCATCCTTACAATGGAACTGGAATAGACAAAAAAAATAGGAAAGTTTTACGCTTTCTTTGCACTCTAGTTTGGCGCTGTTTTTTTCTCTATCAAGCAAAAGGTTTTGTTTAGAAAAAAAACACGCTTTCGAGGTATGATAAGCAAAGCTAACCTTGAACATCAACCATTAATTCCGGTTCTGATTTTTCGTTGCGGTATATAATCTAGGCAACATATATGCCTACTGATTAATGCACAATGACGTTAGTACCTGCGATCACAAAGAATAGTAATGATTCCTCTTAAGGTGCTAATATCTAAACTTAGTGCCATTACTAAGCGCTGCTTCAGAAGCGATGACATCTAAATACAGTAATGCCAAATTTTGCTCATATAGATAATTAGATAAAAAAAAACTCACAGCAATTCCAAATACTTGTTGGATCATATAATAAAGTTTCCGAAAAAAGACTCAGACCGACGCTTGCTATACGCGAGTAACTGATTCTACAAGTTCAACAACAGTATTGAATATTTAGCCAATATGGCTTGCCTGTAAAGAGTTGTCAGTGTGCTTCTCATCCTGTTGAGCTGAGCAATCATCGATGAGCTCGATGAGGAAAAATGCAACAGTTGCGGTTATAACGGCAACCAAAACACCTTCCACAACCTATGATACAAATTGATACAAACAAACCAACAATGACACACATTACTTAACGACTTAACTATGTATCGCCCCGTATCACTTTACGGAATGTGCGCGTTTTTTAATACAACATGACTTACTTTGGTTTTAGAGATGCCGCTGTCTATTTCGATAGGAGTAAGTTTTTTTATATGTCGTTATTATACGTTTTTTGTATGGGAAGTTCAATGGTTTGATACCTATGGCTTGTTGTCAAAAGACACATATGCATCATTATTTTCAACTTTAAGCATTTGATGATGCTGGATAAAAGTGAGCAAACAAGTTTTCGTGGAAACTCACCTTCATTGGTTTACGATGAATGAACTGAGCGCGAAATACGGAAAGCCTGTAGTTGAGATAATTGTAGAAAGCCCCTAAAACACCGCCGATTGCACCCATAAACATGTACAATGGAATTTCTATAATCTCCCAGTGGACAGACTAATTCAGAGAAATAAAAGAAAGAAGGAAAGACAAAAACAACTTACAGATTTTTTTCGAACATCGAATTTCTATTTGATTGAGTTAACTTCTAACGGTATGACTGGGATTATTTTCATTAATAAGCACTATACGGTAAGACACGTTCATAGAAAACCTGAAAAACATATTAACCGATCATAAGCGGTAATATTAAGTTAGAGAAAACATGTAGATAATAGTAATAATAACAATCTTCTTTATATAAATAGTGCACAGAGCTTGGTAGAAAGAACTTACGCTTCCAAACGAACCAAAATTAAGCAAGCCAGCACTAGACAGCACGCCCGGTTCGCCATGATACAAAGACAGGCAGAAGGATAAAGTGAATGCGCTTACAGTCGAACAAAAGAATATTTTCCACGTGAGGGCCTGATTCCAAAACGATGCACCTTCTTCTAATGCGAACAGCACACCGCCAACAGGAGCGCCGAAAGCAGCAGCGACACCTAAATTGAATATGCGAGCCCATTTCGATGAAAATTAATATCACAAAATTATTAATCGACGGGAATTACAATAAAAGTAGGTGGGGTTTAGTCACTGCTTAGATGAATGATGTTTTTTTTACAAAATTGAAAATGGACGGACCTTTTTTTCGTCTATCTCTTTTAAGTGCCAAAAACCTTTCTTCAATAGCGTGTATTGTAAGCGTTTGACTGAAAAAAAAATCTAAAGACTAACAGACCCGCAGCAGCTCCGGCTGAAACGAAGTCTCGCTTTTCGTGGTCCTGTCGGAACTCGTGAAATATTTTGAAATCTCGTTTGAGCGTGCTACTCTTTCCTTGGCTAATACCCGCCGCAATGACGGCTCCGCAATGAACCATCGGTCCCTCTTTACCCACAGCGAGCCCTCCAACCACGCTGAGTATTACACCGACCGATTTAACTATTAGGGTTTTTATCCTGAAAGACCATATTTAGCACTTTAAACGAACAGTAGCGTGGTACAAAAAAGTTTGATGATATCACAAGATCGTGACGTGCGTACTACTAAAGACTAAAAGGAAATACTTATTCCTTACTGGTGGTTTTATGTAAAAATATTAGCGAAACTTTATATCGACCATTTATCACTGCCATCAAATCCCATTAGACAGACTCCCTATCGGAGCACTGATCGATTAACGACGACTTCGAGATCAAAAATATTACCTGACCATTTCAGGTATTTTGACCCCATTGAGGTAGCATTTGATGACGGGAATTCCGCTCCCAGCAGCGACGGGTGAAATGAACGTAACCAGTAATGAACCAATGAGAACAGGCAAAGCATTTGCCATAATCCAAGCCAGGTAGGGTTGCACGAGACAGTTGTCGTGTACACATCTGACACCACAACGAATGAAGTAAACCCGAATTAGGTTAATTCTTTCGCACTCAATTTTAATACTTCGAATAATCAGAACTACTGCTACTAAACAGTTTTCCCGTAACAACACGTCTGTTTTTGTGAAATATGCAATGATTGCCCTAAAAATCTTACCTGTTCATGAGCTTCTGAATAATGCCGAATTTTATCGACGAAAGCTCTTCGATCGAGACATCGATAAAAATAGCTGTAAAAGCCGTTAACACTCCGATGACAAGTATGACTAGCCAACGTTGAAGCTCAATCCACGTTGAACGCTGTTAATCAAAAATGGCTTGATGCTACTACTTACTACTTATGAAAGTAAACCTAAGCTAGTTTGGTATTTTTAATCAGCAGAAGCTTCCGCAAATACACACCGCGATAACAATTGCTAGCCAAGAAATGTCTGGCTTTGAAGTAGGCAAATTGGACAATTTGAAAATGAAATAATGTTTAGTCTGCCCTACTCAGACCGACAATAAATGCAACTTATTTAATAGCTGCAGGAAAATTCCCGCACATTTTTTTGTTGTACATATAGTGTTTTTATTTGACCAATGATAAATGGCATTTACGTCCAACTCATTTTCTTCTTATAGATTCCAGGCTTTTTAGCATTTCAGGAGAAAGTACGTTCAGTCACTGCTTTTCGATAAGAAATCATACTTTGGGGAAGAAATTTTGTAATTAAAAAGGTATATGCAGGTTTCTATTAAATAAATTTCTTTTAAATCCTATTAAAGTGCGAGATGATATGTCAACACATGGCGCTTCTGAGTTACTCGGACATGATGTATGTCAGTTACTCGACGTTAACGTACAATAAGTTCTATCCGTGCGAGAGGTAGGATTTAGCAAAACTTAGAAAGGCTTTCAGTAGGATATTTTCTAACAAACAGGCTGCCAAAAAGTGTCCGTATAACCATGAGTGTGGGAGAAAGTTCTCCAAAAGTCAACGACAAACAACCAGTATAGAACTTATCTAGGTCACGTTACAAATCAATCATGAGTTGAATACACACAAAGCTGTTGTTTTTGTTAATACGGTGATGTTCTTCGATGAAAAGCTGACTTTCGCACGGATCGTAGTCCAGACTCTGAAAATATCAAATATGACTAGAATGTATAATCTCGTGCATTTCGTTTAGAATATAATTACCAATCCAATCAATTAATTAATGCTTTTGCCTAATTTTGTTTGCACTATCGTAAACTCGGCATCTACCTCTGCTAGCTGATGCTAGAAAACGTGTAGCTTAAATCCTACAATCGTCGCATATTGCAAGGAAAATACAAGCACAACTGACACAAGCCACAACATGCAGAGATACCTCATATTTCTGTGAAATGAGCTTGAGACTTCCAAGGATTTCCCTTTTCCCAGAATAACTTGTCCGACGTCTCCGCAACAAACTTGCATTATCCGCCTGCAACGGAAAATCGTAATAAATGTCAAACAGTGTTTATTGGAAGGATTCAAAATTCATTACCTCATATGTTATATTGTAGTAATGTCGACTATACTTAATGTCAAAACAAAAAATTTAACTATTTATTATTATTTAGTTATATTAAAAGATGAATATTCAAGTACTGCAGATTATCCCGTAAAGGAGAATACATATTCAGCAAAAAAATTGTTCAAGGAGTGAGACTGAATGTCCTTTAGCCAGCAAATTCCCAAGACGTTATAACTATTTTTAAATATTACATTTCATATATATAAAAATACGCTTTATATATTAGATATTGCACTTAAACTTTACTGAAGGGTTTTTTTTTATCAAATATGATACATGCATGATCAGAAAGTTGAACAAAATTTTCGGAATTAAACTTTTTTTGAACCATGTCCTAGGGTAAGAAATGAAGCATCTATTTCACTGATATTATTCACAGGCTTTAATCCGGCATTATTTAAGGCTCTGCAATCTTTCAAGCCATATATATAATGAGGGGGGTAACGAGACAAAATATATCGACAACTTGAAAAAAAATATAGTTTTTAAACACATTACTCGCATTGCACATAAGACGAACTGCTTATGCATGACCGTTAGCGTTACAGATAAAGCTAATCACCTGAACTCCTTAACGCCATACTCCATACTCCTGAACGCTGAACTTTTGCTGATTGTGATCTCCAAAGAAGCTTATCCTTCAAGTGTTATTCATTGAGTTCTAACTAACCGATTGCGACGTCAGCAATTGACCAAATAAAGTTTCAGGTAGAAAGAAATATCAAGAAAGTGTTACTCAAAAAACTAAATTCCACTGGACAGATACGAAACAAGTACAACAATACGATAAAGTGTTAAGAATGCCCATGATTCCAAGAAAGGTCACCGTAAAAATATTTGCCCCTCAAATAGGCAGAGTCTGTGACGATTGCAGACAGTGATAGCTTCCTGACATTGAAGAACATACTGATTGGTGAATGTTAATGATCTCTTCTCGAAATAAAACACTATTATAAACTGAGAAGTATGCGATAACTTAAATATCACTAGTACCCTTGTTTCTATAGAAATCTTTGCTCATCGATTGAAGGTTCATCCTTAGAATAAATTTCATACTTTAACAAGCAATAGACTATGTTAGACACACTTCAGTCAATGGCCAACAAATGAATAAACAATGGTTGATTACCTGATTGGCTTCGAGTTCAAGCGCACTACTTTTTCGGATGTGGATATTTTCCATTTTCCTCTTAAGTGGAGAAATACCTACTCTTGATTTCAACAGCGATATATATACAGGATAAAACCGCTAAGGAAAACTTTGCTTATCAATTAACGTTAGTGGTCGTACAATATGCTACTTTCTCATTTTAAAATAAGTACATTAACTTAACCAACGAATCACTTCATCGATCACGGCAATTTATGTGGTCAAATTCATCTAAATTGAGTCACTATTATATTTCAATGTTAGCAAATACTATATAGACAGCTAGAGGCGTTTTATAACCGTTTATCGATTTTATCTGCTATTCGTATATCGTTTGATAGAGCCCGCGCATTGTTCTCGATTGCACCATCTATTAAAATGTAACGCGCCTTCTCTATAGTCGATGTCCACTCCTAGAGGATTAATTCTGAGCTTAATAAGCATAAAGCCAAAGTTAGGCTACGACGATTAGATTATTATGATTGAGTTGGGGTGGTGATTCTTATATTTATGTAACATTTTGTATAAAAATGAAAAGAGACAATATCAAAAAGGATATAACTGAATATCTATACATTTATTTATTTCAATTAACATTAATTTTTACTTCCTTAACTTAACTACTTAATTCAAATAACATTAATTAGCCTAAGGGGCTAGATCGAATCCTGGTCTAACAAATCATTATTTTAATGTGTAACAAATGTTAGTCAAGAAAAGGATCTCTACTCAATAGTTGCCCCCCTTTGGTTGGGACCTGGATAACTCATAACTACCTACATGTTGGCTAAACGTAAAACACATATTTAAAAGGTAAAAAATGTGTGTTGTGATATTATGTTAATAATAGTCGTCCGTTTTTCATTTCGTCATCTTTGCCATTTTCTCTCTTGCTCTTTTTTAAAGGGTTCATTGATACACTTAATTCGGTCAGCTGTTAGTCATTGAGGTGACAAGAAAAATGGGCGCTTGTTTGGGCTCGTATTTTTAGTGTCTTAAAACCTGGCACTCGAAGATTGTCACTTAACACACCTGATCATGAAGCTGCGCTGAAATCTCCTGAACATCATCTTCCTGATAAAATGACGCTTTGCATACTTCCTCTGAAGAAGTCGCCATCACACAGTAAGGAGCGCTCTTGTTCGTAGCAAAAACTTTACTGTTTGTTATTTTCTGATGAACTGCTAAAGTTGAACACAATATTCACACACCTTTTAAGATATAAGACAATAGTGTTTTTTTCCTTAGAGATACAACATCAAGGTATTGGGTTCATTTACCGGAGCAGTCACATGGCTACCCTAGTACAACTGAATGCATGCTGATGGATCGGATTAAGTGAGGGGCCGTACATATGTAAAGAGTGCGAAACGTCACCTTAGCACGTTGATTTTTTCCTTTCTCTCTCTCTACGTAATTTTATCACCAGTCAAACACAGTCGCAGACGAACTTTATTGCCTGACATAAAAACCACTTACGAGCTCTGCATCGTCCACCGCTCTTGCTGCTATAATTTATCGGTATTTTTTACGTCCGAAATAAAACTTACACTTTGTCCTATAAATTAAAACTAGGTAATAAAAAAAAGTACGGTCAGGGTTCTATAACACATCCAGTGCGCAGAGCCTGTCTTCACTGAATGAAACTTCCATTATTCTTATTTTAAATGTTTCTATGAAGTGTCTATGCCACCCGAGTAAAAGGTGCTTTGGCGGGCGATTGATGTAATGAATAGTAAACAAAATAGTTTGTAACCAACTGACAAGGATTACCGTCAAGTAAGTTAAGCTATAGATTATCTTTACAAACTTAATCTATCCAGCTTTATTTTTTACTATACTCAATATAATTAACCTTAAGAAGTTTTACCTTAAGAACTTATTAAGAAGTTTTAAGCCACTTTAACTTATGTATGTCAACTTTAAAATACATTAATTAAATTCGAATTATTTTTACGGTTAACGTAAACTTCTTAAATAATAGTAACTAGTTACGTTCTCCATGCTTGATGCTATTTAAATTTCGCATATGAATCTCGTACAGTAGTAGCACGCCTATAATCCATGGAGGACTGAACGAGGAAGTCAATTCTATAGGCATTTAAATAAGCAGAGAAGTAAGAATCCACATTAACAAGTTTTAAACAGTTGAGTTATTGAAACAATTATTTTATGAAATTTCAGAATGGACACACCTCTGATTTCCCAGTCGTGCCATGTTCGTAAACCAAGCAGGCCAAAGAAGGGGCCCATTTCGAAATATTCCCAAATTTGGCAAAACTTGGAACAAAAGGTAAATTCACTAAAAAACTAGTTATTAGTTGTTAGTGATCTTTACGCACTTGAGGTAGGCATGGCCATTGATCTCTGAGGCGCTCTGAGGATACCATTATTCGCTTTGATACTTGTGAAGATGTCCCATGGTATTGGAAGCAAACATGGGAAACCAAATCCTTGAATAACACAATTATAGACACACTCAAAAATGCCTTAATATACACGACTTTCTAATACTTGCAACATTTATTTTCTGTACTCAATTTTTTTTCAGGGTACTTTGACACTACATTAAATGTCTTAATGATGAGCCTGTTTTCTCAAAGTCGATTCAGTGGGATGTCTGTAAGAATGTTGGAGACGCTCTAAGACTACAATGATACATATTTAGTCACTATGCGATAAATAAAAATGAAATATTTATCACTGTGGACAGCTATACCACTTACATAAAATAAACAAACAGTAATTTACCATTGAGCAATAATCTGCTAGTTAATTCATGCTCATTTAGTATGGAGATAGTTTCCTGCCAAATGTTTGGTTTGTTGGACAACGACAAAAAATTTCTCTATTAGTCACTTCACATGGAAAGCTTTTTTAGAAAGACTGCTTATTGCTGCATGATCATTCTACCGTTTACACTGGACTCCTATAAGAAGAAGTGTCCGTTATTATGTGTACACTATATAAAAGGTACACCATTTTCCCTTTGTTTTGACGGTTTTATTTAGACAT
The DNA here is from genome assembly GCF_002443255.2 of Varroa destructor. Taxonomy (NCBI): domain Eukaryota; kingdom Metazoa; phylum Arthropoda; class Arachnida; order Mesostigmata; family Varroidae; genus Varroa; species Varroa destructor. Next base: position 3,379,754 of record NW_019211455.1, read on the forward strand.
GGGTAATCTTAAACGGCTCGGATAGGGTCAGACGAACTGTAATGATTATAGAAACTATAAATGAACCTTATCTTTTTTCGACTGTTACAGTTGACGGCATATCATGTTGAAAAGCACGAGCAGTTGATTAGATCTGTTTTGCAATTCTTTTCAAGCGGATGTGACCAGAAGCAGGAGAACATACCAACTGCCATGATTCGACTTGGCTCCAGCGTTTCCGACCATTCCGGTGGGTCGATCTCTAACTAACCAACTCATAGCTGGAAACGACTTGTAAACCAACTACTTGACGTCTTCACATTCCGAGCTGTTATTTAGAATGCACAACGAGAAATGCACGATTATAAGTGGCGTACAACCTTGGCATTAAAGAGGAAAAATTCTTGACAGTTAGTTAAATATTTGTCAAAGACTTAATTTTGGGTATAGATTTGATCAAATTATTGAATGTTTTCTTCGTGTTTATTCGAACATGATGTTAATTGATTGATAAATTGCAGGTGTCTTTGGTGAGCTCTCGAATCAGCTACACAAAGTCACGCCTTTGATTTGTCGTCTGTCGCCTGTCGATTGCACTTCGCTTTCTGGAATCCTTCAAAAAATGTTTAATGAATTCATAGCTGTGCTTAACCTCGACGATGAGCCGAAAATCAAAAGGGCGTTAATCAGCTTTGAGAACTTGGTCCAAATATATAAGCTCGTTGCTTGTGAGCAACCAGGGATGACATGTGGAAGTCCCAGGAAAAGGAAAAGTGCGTTATACAATAATATGATAAATGCATGTAGATAAAGAAAAACGTTGAATCGGTCAAACTTTGGGAGGACCGAAAAACTATTGCCAGCGGATTTTTGAACAATATTACTTGTTTAATAATTTTCTATATTCTACACAGTGTTGACATTCAATTCTCGTCCATTAAAGTGACAAAATCGTTTGCAGCTTCGAAATTTCGTCTGGGCGCAAAAAAGTTTATTATAATTATTGAAGACGTAACTTCGGTAAAAACTACAATCCTTGAGGACCTTTCCCAGATTCTGAAAACTCACCTCGAAGAGATGGATACCTGTCTTGTATTCGGTATGTTTACCGCGTTTAGTATCTTTAACTACTCACGCTTTGGACCTATACTAGTGTACTATGACATCATGTCTTTCTTAACAATTACAATTAATAAGTTCCTAAAGCTATATTAAATGATAGGCTTTATCTCAGTCTACGGACATAAATATTTCTAATAATGTGTATGTACATGTGCGTGTACTGATGGATGTCTATCGCCACATTGTAATGTGCGTGTACTGGATTGCCAAAAGGAATTTTTCTATCACATTATTTTTTTGTTTCTTTAAATAAAGTATATATATAGGACATATGCACAGAGTTGAATCCGAGCATAGTCAATGACCATGTTTCGGGTGCTTGTTTTGCAGGCATTTCGTCGACGGCGCAGCATATTCACAAGATACTAAGTTTACGATGTGCTTCAAACCTTTTTATCCGGTCGTTTTCTTCACCTCCCGTTGAAGAAACGCTCAATGGGATCTTTGATCTACTCGTCCTCAATAGAGATTTTCCTTTTAAACTGGAGCCAGAGGTAAGATTCCTTCAAATGCCTTGCCCACTGAGCCAAAAGCCGACACTCTTTGGTAGCTCTATATATCCGTCTCTTTCGTAAGGCTTACACCTTTGAAGTTAGTGTTGAATATGTATGAGAAGAATCGTCAGTGAAGTCATATACACTATTATAGAGTAAATCGCGGAGTAATAAAAGATGATCGAGCATCAGCAGCTATAGGGTATTATTTCATAGCACATGCTTATTCTAACTCGCGGTGTTGTAGTTGGTAAGTAAACTATGCACTATATTAAAGCGCTACGTATGTAACCATATTTTTCAGTTAATGATTATTGTGTCATATCAAGGATTTCTCTTTTTAGTAATTCACACAGAAAGTTATTGTACAGGCAGGTATGAGTACAGGGTTTTACAATATTTCATATAATTTCAAAGGACATATGATAACGTAGCTTTTCCTTACTAATCGCGATTTCAGCATATTCTAAGGTACATGCGGTAGTATGTTTAACATATATATTAGTAACATAGTAATAAGCCCTCAGCAACACCACTTAAATATAGCATGTTCATATCGAAATATTGTTAATTCATTGGTAGCAATTGTTAAAATGTTATTAATTCAAACTTGCAGTACTACCACAACGTGTGGAACTTGTATTCATTTTCCATTTATTCTATTCCCTAAGCTATTCAACTGGATGACCGACTTTGTTCTCTACCATGATTTTTCCCTGAAGACAATGCTGCATATCCTCCGGGTAGCTCTGACAATTCACCTGGAGAAAGTGGACCCTAAGACGATATACTCTATGTGCAACCCGGGAACTGGTATGATCCTAGTTTTCATTTAGAGCGGTCCGGGTAATAACAGAACTGATGTACGCATTATTTCATCATGAAGTGATTTTGTGAAGTTGATTAACAACAGCAGATACCATACTTTATATTTTTCTCTTACTTCAATGGTGTACTTTTTTTTGCAGTTCTTTCATAATAAGCATCTGGGTTAACACCGCATACGTTTTCGTACTACATGCGTCATTTTCATCATATGGCAGGTAATACAAACATCTTTTGCATTGTTTCAGATCATGAAATAGATAAAGCTATGTTGCTGAACAGCGACAACGACTCTCTGCGTGAGAATCTTGCTAATGTCCTGGTGAGTCTGGCGGGTCTACGACCAGGGATCTTCAAGAACTGTTTCTTAAGCTTACAGAAGAAGTTCTTTGTTGACTCAGCTATTTTTCGTAAAACTGAACAAGTTATTCGGCTTCTATCCGCTAACGAGCTTCGGCAGAGGCTTCAGGTTTGTGTCCAGTCATATTTTAATTATTTAGTATATTTTTAGTAATCCTCAATTGCCAGTGCTGCTGTACTATTTTACAATGTACGCTGACAAACTTGTTTTGACCAAGGGTGAATTATGAAAAAATTAACCTATGTATAGTAATATTAACAACTGATGGTTGAATGAGTATGTGTAGAACACCGAAAAACTTTTGTTGTAAGTACTATAAAAAAAATAGTTATCTAATATTTGAAAAAGTTCCTGTGTGCTGCGTCGACAAATCTTTAGTTATCTACTATTCTGAACCGTTTTCATACTGTAAAGAGCCTTATCCGATGTTCTGTACGAACTTCCGTATTAACCTACTGAAATTGTTAAAATACGCTCCCCTCTCAATGTGCGGTTCAACTACCATAGTTGTTGCTGATCTAAACTAGTGTTCTTTTATCACGGTTTCTGTCATAGGAGCATGTGGCACCGCGTAAGAGTGGAGAAATTGCCGACAAGCTTAGAGGGTTTTGCGATTGCCTCGGACAAGATGGTCTCGACGAGAATTTGTCAGAGGCAGCGGAAAACGACTCAAAACAGTTCACTTCGAGGTTAGTTGAGCAATAGCAAGGATGAACAAAACAAAAAATTTGAATAGAGGATCGATTGTAATTCGGATATTATTGTAATTATCATACATTTTTCGTCTTGAAAAGCAACAACACTTTTCTCTCTCATATCAGGCAGCGTAATAATAAATAGCGATTCCGTCGATCATTTAAAAAACCTTTTAAAGAATCGTACAGTAGTTAAAACCTGTGCTGGCGATAAACTCTTGTATAGATGTTTGCTTGTAATGTTTAAAGGCAGGTTGTGGTATAAGTTCGAATCCAGGCGTCGACACACTTCGTATCGGTATGGGAGCCAGCCGTCTTACAGTGCCGGACGAAAAATTAGAAAGATTTAGTAAGCAAAGGTTATTAAATTTTTCTCTAAGCGTATATAATAATTAGTTGTTGATTGATTAATGGTTCTACTGTGTTTCGAAGGTCCGAATGGAAACAAGCGATGTTGGAAAGCGCAAGGAAAAAACGCACGACAAAACTTGACCTAATACGCGAAGATATCATCAGCTTCCTAAAAGACCAAGCGAAAAATGTGCTGACGCTTGCAGATTTGCCTCACGCTGAACATATTTATATCGGTACGAATGCATCGATTCGAACAGTATAGAAACCGTAAAAGGCTTTTAAAACTAACTTAACATTGCTAACTTCCCGATACAAAACTAAATAGAGAATTGGTAAAAAATAAGCTTGGGCGTGTTTTAGACGATGATATTTTACTTCGGACTTACCTACTTTACAGCTTTTTATAAAAATTACAGTTTTTTTTTCAAATATATTTTCCAGATCAATATCCGCAGAAAAAATCTTTTTAAATCCTAGAAAAATGCACACTATAGAGTATGCTTATGTTAAATTAAAAAATAGATCGTATGAAAGAATTACATATAGATGGATTAACCAATCGTAAATTTCAGTAAAAGGAAATGTTAGTATTGTAAACTACCTTCAAAGACAGAAATTAAATTATTTTTTCGGCAACCTTGGTTAATCAACGCCGAGATAACAAGGTGACTAAAGGTTTCTACGAATACCAGTTCACTAAGATACGTTTCGTTCCGCTAACGACTCCACTAGACGTTTTTGTTTTTTTCTAAGGAAGCAATTAGCAAATTTATCTAAATCTAGTGATCTCAGCGTGAACGTCCATTTGATTTGGAAATAATTCAAAAAAGCCTCAACCTCTATTTTAATAATTTTGCCATATTTAAGTACTGTTATATATTGTGTTGTGTTATATGCATATATCCGGATTGAGAGTAATTTTTATATATATTCATTTGTTAAGGGAATGTATCAGAACTTCGTGCAATGTTTGCCCCAACGCTACGTACCACCTTGAATCGAGCTCTGGCAACCCCGTCTAGTGTTCTATCATGTCATTGTTGTAGAGTAAAATCAGCTGAAGCATCAGCCTGTTTACCACCTATTAGCATCGTATACAAGCTCCATCTTGAGTGTGGGAAAATGATAAACGTTTACGACATGCTGCTGAGTTACCAGGTAATGTCTGCGTTGCAAGTCAACAAAGAGTTGAATAATTTTTAAACGTCATAGTTGATCGTTTGTTTCTATTGCTATAACAGCACTGTGGCATCACATGAAAGTCTGTGTTAACAACTTTATTCTTCCTTCTTCTTTATTTATGACCATCCGAATAACAGCTAAAATCCGCAGTAACACCGAGAAGACTACGACGAGTTACTGCTGAACACATTTAAATCACATTTAAACACACAAAATTAAATAAAGTATTTAAAGATAAACTGTGAGTTGTCGTTGTGATGTATGATCAATTTAACTAATCGCTTGTTTTAATGGCCATTTATCTGGTAATATTAGTCTGTCAGGGAGGATGATTCGGAAGTGTCAATCGCGGAGTTTCTTCGTGCTCTCCGCGAACTCCAAGTCTTAGGTTATGTGAAGCCGACAACACGAAAAATGGACCACCTTCAACGGTTGACATGGGGCTCCTGTTGATGCTGACGACCCTAAAACGTGGGCTGTCTTAGTTGACGTCGAACGTAAATACGCTTATGAGTAGAGGGATGCTGACGACCCTAAAAGAAGTTGGCCATAGACAAGGACCAAGCGTGGGCTGTCTTAGTTGACGTCGAACGTAAATACGCAGGCATTGAGTCTGTTATATGTATCTAATTGTTAGGTTGTACACACGTTCCCGATATGTAGGGAGTGCTTTCACAATGTTGATAAATTGAACTTGTTTTATTTAGACCTAATCAATACGCGTTTTTAGTTTCACATTACACATCACTACCAACATATTATCGTTTTCTCGTATCCTTTAATGCAAACAAGTGCACTGGAAATGTACCTTAGGTAGGAAGATACCTAGGCAAAGGGCGCATACCCATTCTTATATTAAGGTCTCTCGATTGTTTGTTATAAATAGATATCTGTCAACGGGAGAAGCCTTTGTGTACAGTATAGCCTCTATGTTTCGAGTATTACGTCCGGTACCGCTGTTAGGCATTCCAACAGACGACTGGCTTCAAGCACGAAACGAAGTCTATCTATACCCAAGTTTAAGCCTAGACCACAACGTGTCTCTAAAATTAGTAAACAATTACGTCTCCCACTAAGCTAGCCCGGGGATATATAAACTATAGTCTAAAAAGAGTCATCAGTGCTAATTATCTCTAGCAGACCTCGCAGTTGATCAAATATCATGAGTATTCTGCTCAAGCTCGTCTCACAGCTCCAAGTAGAATGATAAACGTCCGATTATCTATAGAAAGAATAAACGGAATAATATAAGAACCTTATTTAGGTCAGAACCTGTAAAGTAATGCTCATGACCTATTTTTTTATGTTGACCTATTAAAGTACATATGTATACTTCTTATAATGAGCTTTCTTAATATTACCAAATCCAGTATCAAAATAAATGAAGATGCTTCTCGTCAGTTCAAACATTCATTCTTACCCGTCATTTACTTGCTGTATTCGTATATTCAAAGCAGAAAGTTCACATACACATTCCCTTAATCTAGTCGCGTGGCCTTGTAACTTTACATACCCTTAATCTAATTGCGTGGCTCTGTAATTTCACACTTAGGCATCACGCAGGCTATTTATATATACTTTTTATTGAAAAAGTAAGTATGTCAAAGATACGAACAATGAAGGCCAAAATAAAAACGTTAAATGATGAATCCTGTCTTCGAAGTATCTCCTGTTGTATATCTTTTCGAGCGTAAAAGCTTATTCCCTTTCTACTGAAAATTTTTCACTACCTCCGATTATCCTGACAAAACGGTAATACATGCACATGCGTCAATGTGACTTCCTTGGAAGGCAATAACTTAAGCTTTACATTACTTAATAGTATATTCGAATTAATATACTAATACTGGGAACCGAAAACGAATGACCAAATGCTTCATATTAACACATCTGACGTCGTTCGCATTCATCTCATTCCTCAAGTACAACGAACTCATTTACTACACTCGTCAGTATCGTTTTCGTTATTCTATTCGTAGCAAATAACAAAGGAAAGACGACCAACAGTAAACCCTGGTGTGCATTTGTGAAAAAGCAGGTCAGTGGTAGTGTTTCGTATCGGATATTGTCTGTGGTTTTTTAAGACCCCTCAGATAACCGGGCCTTCTTTAGGCGTCGTCTGATGGTTTCACTGTCAGCAACTGAGCACTTGCACGTTCTGTCTTCTTGCGATTAGAGCTCGTCGTGGTCCAAATCGTCGTTAGCTGAGTTTGCCTGTTCGGTTCCAGCCGAATGGTGACTCTGTTGGTTGGCAGTAAGCATGCCGGTCGTACAAGCAGCCGGAGTGGAGAATTCGAACTGATACTCACACCGAGAAGGTTCACTTGCAGACACGAGCTGATTCGAAAGGCCGCACTGCATGATGACAACGGTCGAACGCGATGGGCCATTCCAGCAGCCAGTACCTGCACAGAAAAAAGAGCAGCAGATGGTTGAAATATTATAATATTACTAACAAAATAATTCGAAAACGCATTTTTATCAAAAGTGATGATATCTAATTTTAGCTTATTTACTGGCTGTTTATGATTATTGCCTTAGTTATCAGTATAGATAATCAACATAAATGTGTGTTAAGCGTTTTAGTTCATTTGTCTTCCTTTTGAAAGTAAAATGCGAAAACAATGTCTCCGTATAAAATATAAATCTATTAGTATTGTACGTCAGACGTTCATGGCTTCATATATGATGAGATCTATTTCTGAAAGAATTAACGATTATTCATTAAAAAAAAAAAAGAAATAAGTAGATATTTGGATAAACAAAATGTCGGGGCGTTTGAGTAATTCGCCTATATAGAGGTCAACTTACCGCCTTCAAATTTCATGGCCGCGTATTTATTGCCGTCTCTTTGATCCCAGTGTGCATAGCGGCCAAGAGCCGTTTCCGAACCTCCATCTTTAGGTCGCTGACTGCAGCGATCGAAGGGGCAAAGCTTATATATGTACTCTTTCTCTGTAAGCTCGAAACATTCGCCACGTAATGGAACAAACTCCGATTCGTCACCAAAATCACCGTTCATAATCTGCTCGTACTTCCTGTAATCACAAAGTTATCACGTCCGCAATATCGAAGTCACCATTCATGGATTACGCGTAAATACAACAGTATATTGTACTAAAGTTAGTCATAAATTCATTAATTGTATAAATAAATAAAGGCTTCTATCAAATCGATTCGTCCAAACAGTGTAAAAGTATAATAATTCGAAAGTGGCTATGATGATTAACGTAAAAGCCCAACCTATAATTCATTATTACTCGTATGGACCGTTTCTTATGTGTTTGTACCCGGTTTGGTGCTCGTAGTATAACTCGAAAAAGAAAAAACGACCGTCAACCATTGAACAAGTTCTTGGAAAGAAGTCACTGAGGCTTAGTGACTATTTGGGTTTGTTTTACAGGTAAGGTTGTGAATATTTATTTTGTTATACAATTTTTCGAGTGATACATGCGTTATTAAGATATACAAATAAACATGGTCATAAGTATATCTTAGTTACTATCCCATTATCTTCCTGTTATAGAATAACATGAGACACCGTTCCTAAACCATCCTTATCTACCAAACTACTGAAAAACTACGAAAACCTGGAGTTAGCATACTGTAAATACCTAAAATTGAATGTAATTAGAAGTAATCTATTTAATGATAATAAGAAGACAACAGTTTTGTTCTTAAAACACACCAAGCAACCAGAAACCAGAAAAATGTGATATCACTGGTGGCCTTGGGACTACACTAAGGTTATGTTTCCCTCAATGATACAGGCTATCGACAGTAACACAACAAAAACGAAGCCTTTTAAAGCTATAACATCAAAATATCGCTAAGGTTATGCACAAAAAAAGAAACTTACTCAAGTTCCTGCTCCATGTCTTTGTATCTTTGTTCTGCATCATGATACTCTGCCCGTGCCTTATCAGCAGCGTCAACCGCCGCTTTTACAGCTGGGTCACGTTCCTCCTGTTTACTGGTGTCATCCTCAGAGCCTTCCTTTTCAACTGGCGGAAATTCAGGAGGAACTTGCTCATGGTCTCCACTGTCATCGCTGTCGTCGTCGCCTTCCTCAGCAATCTGATCGAACTCTTCAAGGTCGTCTTCTTTATCAGCGGACGTGGGCGTCAAAATAGAATCATGTACCAGAGTAGAAGCTGACTTATCAGCATCTCGTGTTTGTTTATCGAGCAGCCAGACAGGCTTAATGAGGGGCCAAGCCGTAGAAGCAAACTCATCAACATCCACTTCTTCAAGGTAGGCGAGGAAGAACTACATATAAAAAGGGTAAGTGTAGATGGGACATAAATTCAGTATTCAGGAAAGCTAGAATTAGTGAAGTATATTCCGAATAAAGTACAATTTGAACTTGAAACGTGAATTACTTAAGGAAAAAACAAAAGGGGTACAATATAATGCGGTGTATCCCCTGCGTTTTTGTCATTTTTTAATCAGAACGCGATTGATATCGTATGATTTATTGATTGAGAGTATGATTAAATACCTTAGCTTCTTCTTCCGAAACTTCACCATTTTTGTCCTGGTCGAACTGACGGCGTGCCCTGATTTCATGGAAGGTCACGAGACCGTCTTCGTTCACATCCAGCTCTTGGAATGTTTCCTTGGCACGCTTCTTGTCCTCTTCAATGTAGCCTGCCACTTCGGCCTTGTCTGCAATGAGCAACAATGAATTAGCTCAACTAACCTTTCGTAGCTGGAACGCAGTTAAATTTGACAAATGCATTATGTAAGGCTGCCATCTTAATAGCCAATCAGCGATACTTAATACATAGTTACACTTTGCCACATGAAAATTTTAGGATTTTACTTTAGTTTCTATTGACAGCAAAATAACCTTTAAAAAATCAATCCCACAAACCTGCTTCATCTTTATTGCTTTGCTCCCGCTCCTTTTTTTGTTCAGCTTCCACATCGAGCATTTTACGCTCTAACTCCTCTGCATCTTTCCGGGCCTGGTCTTTGTCGTCGCGCTCTTTCTTAGCACCCTCCACGCGGCCCTTCAACTCACTTACTTTCTGCTTGGCCTCGACAACCTGTGGAGAGACAAATAATACACAAATCACATCAAAACCAAGTTCAATACAATACAAAAACGTCACACAGGAAAATACGACGAGTAAATCATGTCACTTAATGTTGCCACAGAAGACTTCGCCACCGCTCACCTTAAGCTTTCCTTGTTCAACCATGCTCCGTCGGAGCTGTCCTCCCTGGCTGAGAAGTTCTTCCCGTCGCTTGGCTGCTTCCCGAGCAACTCGACCCAACTCCTCACAGGTGTTCGGACAGGGCAGTACGGAAGCATATTCGTCACTTCCATCGCAGCAATCTGAAAAAATCATAACATAGATGTAGTATTGATTTGTGTGTATTTTCGTGTGTGTCTTACAAGTAAGCAGAAAAAAAAGTGACACGCTCTGTTTATTGGTTGCCTTACAAGTACTTCTCCTGCGTCTGATTGCGTACTACTACAAGATGCAGCGTCCTACCAATGATCTAAGTATTTCGAATATACATTCATTGTTTTAGATGGGTAACTCTCAGGGCGAAACAATGTGTATTTATACCAATACCACCACCTGTCCCTTCGTTTAACAGAAAGACACTTTACCACTAAACTATGACCGAGACATTTATCGATAACCTGAGAGCTATTCTGCTACAATGACATGTCCCAATGAATCGCATGTCAGGTGCGAGCGTTTCCGTCATGGCGAACGACAAATTCAATAGGTATACGTGCGACACTGAAATCACCTCATTCTTCAATACCCTTCTATCCATAAGCTTTCTGCATGGTTTATGTAAAACGTGTGAATGTGTGTATGAATATTGGGTTCCAAGCTAGCAAACTCTCGGTTGTGGTATCCGTGTTTTATCATGTTGCTGACTGAGGCAGTGCCACAGAGTTTACCAGTATTAATTTAAAGTATATCAATTTCGTACCACAAAGGCCATCATTGACTCTTGATGACGGTATGTCGAGTGGAGAATGCATTAAGTTCACACAGTGGAATTTCCCACGAGAACATGCTGCCGTTCCTGGCTCGTCTGAACCATCGGGACAGTCGCAATAATCATCATTAACGTATGAAAACGGTAGCTTCATCGATCCATCCAGACATTGAAAATCCTTCAACGGATCGTACAGAGCCTTCACTGAAAATAATTATATAGACGAAAATTGTAACCATTGTAAAAAAAACACCAACTATCAATATTTAATAAACCGATCAATTTACCTAATATTTTTTTCGTTGTAGGCGACATCTTCGTGTGAATTAGCTGTAACAAATCAACAAAATTGTTTACAGCAATTTTTTATACTGTGGGCTTTATTTAATCTTCACGATCATTCCGAACTCACGAGTATAACATCTAGACAGGGATGATTTTTCTTTTTGCTAAAACTACTTCATGACAACCTGAGTTTCCAAAACTGTAGCAACTAGATAATCAGCAGTAGAAATACTATTCATACTGTTTTATATTACCAATTTGTACTGACAAAACGAAACAAAAACTTACTTTCAAGAGAGATCCCTCGTACGCGCGTTATCTGAAGGTTGTCTTCAGAAGCTTGTACCCGCGTCGCAGAACAAGCCAAAGTTAGGCCAAATGCAGCTACGAATCGCGCCGCCATCATTTTTTCTCTACGATCTACCCAACAGTCATGCTACGATTTATCTGATTGCCGGCGTTCTGGAAACTCTTTGTCTGTCGAAACACGTCAGCGGGATGTCACGGTAGATGTGTTGTTTACATACAAATACAGCCGACGATTCGAAACCGGATGCGCGATCGGTCCTCGACATGACCAAAACGTTTAATCTTAAACGGCAATGTAAGCGAACAGCAAATTATGTGCATGACAGGGATGTATCATGTTCAAGTTTGAGCCGAACGCAGCATTTATTAATGATACTGTGCTATCAATACTTATGTTTGAGTGGTGCATGTGCACTATATTTATGCGGGAACACAGCAAGAATTTGAATTGTGTGCCTGTTACCGATTTTTCGTTCAGAAAAGGCTCAGAGGCTCTTCCGATGAATGGATGATTGTCTGTTGTCCTAAAGTCTTTGCGGCTGTTCCCGCCGCAGTTATCGTTCGAGCGTCAGCTACAGCAACGGCATTTGTATTATCGCAGCGTATCGTCAATCCGCCAGTCAGCAGAATTGCCAGTTTCAATAGTCAACAGGGAATCGACAGGTATTAATTAAGTGTCATGGTGTTTGTGGTTTACAAAACTAATTAAATAATCGACGGGTTTTATAGGGCTAACTGTAGGGTATTTACTACTGGATACGCTTGTCACATATTTTCGTCCCAGATTTTTTGCAACACTTCTTCACTTTGTACCTACCTAGCGTTCTGTTTCATCGCCTCCTGTCGTGAAGTAAACTTCTCGAATCTTTCTCGAAAGAAACACTGATAGTGCCTAAGACAGGAAAAACCACTGTGTTCATATATATGAATGTTTATGCAACCTCCATTATAAAATATATTCTGTTGGGAAATTATGTTACTGTTATCAAAGTAAAGTAGACGTTTACATACCGCACTTTTCCGAACATATATTGTGTATGGCCTGTATTGTGGTATCGCGAACCTTCGAAACGATATTTGCTTGGAAAGATCACTAGCGAAGCTTTATCTCTCTCAAAACATCCTGTGACGAGCAAGATGTGTTCTACTAGACTCAGTGATCAGATGTTGTGTCTGCTCAAGCGTGTGCAAATACCTACTCTCTTAGTCGAACAATTTATTTTCGAATATTCAGTTCTACAAATTTACATTGGTAGACAAAACCCCAGGAGCAGTGAATTGGCGACATGCTTTTTTGCTATAGTCTTCATTAGGCTGGTACTTTTATTATATTATGACACATTGCAGCGATGTCTCTCGCCGCGTTGGCAGGGTATGCGTCTGATAGCGATGATTCCAGTGAAAGCGATGCGGAGATCGCACAAACCGCTGGTGCTGGGCCGGCCGTTCCTCTTATGAAACACCCGGATAGAGCTTCTACAAGCGAGAAAAGAGCGTCAGAGAATGTGCGAAATTCTCAGATTTTCGGGGTTGACAGCATTGAAGACGAAGACGAATTTGTGCTAAGCGAATACGCGCCCGAGTTTCCCGAAGCCCTATTTGCCAATTTGCCGGTGCCTAAGCCAACGGAGGCGGTTGAGGAAGACGTTTCTGACATTATTTCTCTAAAGCCTACAAAGTCTAAAAAACGTCAAATCGTGTTGCCAAAACTGTCGGATTTTAAAGATGATGATGATTACAACGTAGAGGAAAAACCGAAGCCGAAACTATTAAGGACTGCTGCTGGGTCTGGCCTTATTGCTCTCTTGCCCAAGCCCGCTGCCTTCAAAATGCCGGTCGACAGTAAAACTTCTCTAGCGCGGCTAATGCCCCAATCGTTAGGAAAACGACCGGCCTCGTCTAAATCGGAAACGGCTGATCCGAAAAAAAAAGTTCACCAGACTAGTTCTAATGATGACAATGATGATGCTCATGGAGCTGGTTCTTCGAGCAACAGCTTCTTCAGCTTTGAGGAACCGAAATTATCTGATGACCAAATTAAGGACCTGCTTAAGAAAGAGGACTTGGTACCACGTAATAAACGTGGCGTTAGTCCAGAGATAATTGGTCCTTCGAAAATATCGGTTAGTGAGCAAGAACATGAACCTTATGAAACCATGCTGCAGCCGTCAGTTCCGGCAGCTTATCCAGAACCTGGGTTAGTGTCATTAGCGTCAAATGATCTTCCACCAGAGGCGCTTCTTCAATTGCGCGGCCGTCGTGAAGAAAAGATCGAAATGTTCACAATTGACGCTGCTGACTTCACGGTGGAAGCCAGGTCGAACCTTGTGAAGAATATCACGATTGAGGACAAAACCCCGCCGCCCACAGAGAACGAGCCGACACGGCGGCATAAGTCTAAACATCATATTACACATCTCGCTTTTATGGCAAAAGCACGTGAGAATGAACTTAAAAACCAATGGAGCGTCAATAAAATGACCAAGCGAGAAACGCAACAAAAGTATGGTTTCTAGGATCCACCAAGGAAGTTCATGGACGTAATGCCTGAAGGAAATAAGGGATGTAATAACTATTGTAAATTTGTACTGTATAAAAATAAAATATGTAGCATTGTGAATATTTACTTGTTTAAAAGACAGCGTTCTATATGTAGTTGAAAAATATACTCGGTGCAAAACATACATTTTTCTAGTATGTTAATTTAATTCAGATCATTTATACATAAAAGAGCGGCATGGAACTCTCAGGAAAGTGTTCTGCTGGTACTCTTTATACCCGATGAGAACGATGTAAGTCATGCGTCCTGATAAAGGCGGTTTAGGTGGACATTCCATTACTTATGACATAAACAATTAAGCTACACGATAGGAAAGACAGTGGACGATAGAATCTAGCTGTAGGCTATAATTTGGTGCCGATAATACTAGTTTATAGTATGAGTATGTCTGGTACGAGCAAACAGGCATGGGCACTTCTGATTAGCGAATGAAACAGAATTGCGACCTTTGGGCAATTCCAGAAAAGCATTCCAGCCAGTTCGGGTGTCCATAAAAAGGGATCGACTGCTTCGGACGCCAGATGTACTGGGCCTGGACAGATCTGAGGATAGTATCCTAAATCAAGAACGCACGCTCGTTACCGCGATGGCTAACAAACCAAAGGTTGTTTTCGTTCTTGGCCCACCCGGCTCCGGCAAGGGAACTCAATGTGAAAAAATTGTCAACGTATGTATTACAAACAAAATACTGCAATGGCATAATTCTTTATCGATTTTGCATATATCTTGCGACCACTCGAGTCTTCTAAATTATATTTACGATTGTAATTTTTTATTGCATCTCGCATTCTGAGAAAGTTATCTCAAGTGCTGGTTATACTGAAAATACTAGATTTCTTGTGGTATAAAGACGTCTTTGTTCAGCTGTTCTTTGAAGATACATTACGTGCATACTCCAATCGCCATTTTTCAGTCCTAGAATCTACCTTTTTGGTCTGGATAGTGAAATAAATTGTACCTCACATGGATGTGTTTACGGATCTGCTTATTGAAACAAAGTGACTTAAAGATATGCATTCTCAACGTAGTAGCAACATATTTAGTTTTTTCAGATTAATTAGAATTTTAGTAGACGCACTTGAAAAGCTTAGTTTTTTTTCAAAAATAAGCGACGTATAGGCAGCGTCTCTAGCGGACGTTTATCAGTAGAAGCATTATTTAGCCGTTGAGTAGCCAATACAAAGAAAGCAACATAGTCAGCTACGAGTAAGTCATTCCACGTAAAGGCCATAATAATAAAGCGCAAAATTGACACGTTTTGCAATACACTTTTTTTTAGCAGTCATTGTACAATAAGTATTTCGAATTTTGGCTTTCGACAGAAATTCAACTTTGTTCATCTGTCCGCTGGAGACTTGCTTCGCGCAGAGCGAAACACACCAGGTTCGCCATACGGTGAACTCATTGAAGGTCATATACGCAATGGAACTATCGTACCGGTCGAGATAACCTGCTCGCTTATTGAAAAGGCTATGAAGGAGTCAGGCAAAGATTGTTTCCTCATCGATGGCTTTCCTCGTAGTCAGAACAACCTTGAGGGTTGGGAAAAACAAATGAGCGATAAAGCTGATGTTCTCTTTGTGCTCCTCCTTACCTGCAGTGAAGAGGTATGCGTACAAACATTTTATTAGAATACTTATCTTGATAGATCTTTAAAGTTGATTTGAGGATAGAGTGCATAGTTGCTCTAAAACGCTTATAATGATTATACAGACTGGCAAGGTGGTTCCTGTTTATAATTTTTTGATAACAGAAGATATTTTAATCTGATGGAAAATAAGAATAAAATTTTATTAGCAGCCGGGAACTTCATAAAAAGTTCAAATATATAAGCCGACAACACAATATTCCAATATCAGAGAAAGAATATATGTACATTCAAAGCAGTTTGTGTCAAATGAGTTTTTTTTTTAATTTATAAAATTAATTAAAAAAAGTAATGTGCTAGATGTTCTAAAGGTAATACTAAGGTGCAACGAACCGCATGATATCTATTCGAAGTTCCTTCGAATGTAGAGCATTTATACGCATCATCATGCTCGTATAACCTAGCTAAAGTCTGTGGCAAAGCAAGTGGCGACATATCTACTTAACCACCTCGTTCGTCCCTTTCCACCTGCTGTTTCTTATCGCATCCGAGACCAAAAAATCCAATCAATCTACGCGAATGGCTCCCAGTTCTTAAGAATTGTCCTGAAAGCTTCCATTACTGGCAGTTCAAAGCGATGATGTAAGCGCTTGGACAGCAGTGGCGAGTCGGCTAGGACATACGCCAGGTGATTTTGGGTTACTATGTGTAGTCCCAATGCTTTTTTGAAGAAAGACGCTTTGACAAGGTTTAATTGTTCAAGGTTTCCCGCTGTAAGATTTTACCAAATGACACGTATCTCACTCCTTGCGATCGGAACTACTTTGCCATCGAACGAACTGAGAGCAGTTGCGAGGTGCAAGTGATAAGGCTATTTTATCGCCCATGCGGTCAATATTGACTTCTTGCATCATTTAGGTAACGTGCGCAATGAAACTTCTGCTGTTTGCAGAAGGGAACAACCCCAAGGATGGAAACCAGTTTACATAGAAAAGAGGCGACCTGGCAAAATACAAGCTGTCAGTGGCCGCCGTCCTGTGTCTTTTCTGAACCATCTCAGTGAAATTTACGGTCAGTTCCTAATCTGTTTGCCGCGTGGAGCCGGGCTAGATCTTGCTGCACTTGAAACCTGTTCGATCTTATATCTCATCAGGTCGTCCGCACACAAGATGAGTTGGGCTTTCCTATTTGATCCAGTAAGCCCTTCAGTAAGACGGAAAATAAGAGCTGCCTTGGGTTGTGCCTCTGAGGTAAGCCAGTTATTGGGTGAAAGGCAGTTCGGTCACTTCACCGTCTATAGTTACTCGGTTTTCCTATAGAATCACAACGAAAAGGCTCGTCACATTTAGAGGGACATTTACCTCTGCCGCCTGGGCATAATCTTATCTTTAGGACGGAGTTGACGGCTGCCTTGAAATCGACAAATACCGCGTATGGTGGATTGCACAGCCTGGCCAGTGCTCTGTTAACGTCAGGATCGCTCACGCAGTACCTATGGAGCGGTGGAAGGTCATAAAAACTATTCTATATATTTTGTGTCTAGAACTCCTGTATTAACTACAATTCATACAAGTTTTATTATTAACAATGACATTTCTGCTATGATTAGCAGAATTAAAGGTCAAAGAACTGACGAAAGTATTAGTGTCTAATTTTTTAATTAGGAATTCAACTTCAATCGGCATCTGGGCTTTTTTCAGTGAATTAAGTGACAAATGAAAAATGTGTTAACTAGCGGGGTTTCTAGAACCTACGAAGCTGTGATTTCAACTTGCAGTTCAAAATAACATGTTATTTATTTTGTCGGCAGGTTGCGACGGAGCGTTGTCTGGGCCGTGGACAAGCAGGAAGCGGAAGATCCGACGACAATATTGAATCACTTAGGAAGCGTTTCCACACCTATCAAAACGATACTATGCCTATCATCAAGCATTACGAAGCCAAAAACATTGTTCGCACGTTTGATTCGAATCGAAATGACAAAGAGGCAATTTTTGCCGATATCTCAAAAGTGTTTGAATCTATCTAGAGCGATTCTGTATAGACGTAGGGATACAATTTCAAAACCAGCGTGCCCATCCTTTGTGAATTGTAGCATTTTCTTCTGAAACAAAGTTATTGATAAAACTACTATCTGCCCAGGATAAAAATTTGGTTTTAGTGTTAGCTAGCGTGTTCATGAATGTCAAGAATTGCGTCAAGAAAATTTCAGGACCAATCCTTATATTTTGGGTGTGCATTGTTGAGCTAATAGTGGCATTTTGAGTTCTCTTTATTATCAATCGTTAAAGAATATGCATGGATATATTACCTATTTACCTGAAACTGAATAGTTAACTTTACAGATATTTAGTAGTGGAAACATTTAGTCGCGACCATCATACACCACTTAATTTAATTAAGGTTATTAATTTGGCCACCACTTTAGTACATTATTCAATCTAACTT
Organism: Varroa destructor; assembly: GCF_002443255.2. Lineage (NCBI taxonomy): Eukaryota > Metazoa > Arthropoda > Arachnida > Mesostigmata > Varroidae > Varroa > Varroa destructor. The sequence goes on from NW_019211455.1 coordinate 3,397,926, forward strand.
AACTCGATTTCTCAATATTAGCTTGATTAGCAATTATATCACATGATGGCTGAATGCCAAAAGAATCACAAGAGCCTTTAGCACGTAGCCAGTAAACTATATTTGTATCAGTGGAGTAAAATGCGTGTTGACAACGAACCTTGGAGATCGTGTTCGACTACCAGTCTAAAAATAAAGATATATCCGGTTTAAATATTCCGATATGCTAGCTAATGTACTAACGAATGACGGGTTTCAATAAGAGCATCTTAAAATTAGTTGTTCAAAACATGAATATAATTTAATAAATAAACATGAGTTAGTTGAAAGAGTTAAAAAGAGTTAGAAGTACGAAAAGTATCTTATTTTGTGCTAGTTATCACTGATTGGTATATTTCATGGTAAACATTTTCATTAAATAAACTGGGTTACAATAGATCCTTGCATTACAATATTTCCCCCTTTGCACGCCTGGATTCTCTATGGTTCTTGGAGGAGTAGTTAATCAAGTTACCACCAGTCCTCCGGTTACTCTAAAAGTTCAACTACATTTGTACGTTTGAACTTCCCTTGTTTAAATCGAAATTTTCGAGTGCTCTTCAATACCTTAGCTGATTTGCTAGTTGCCAGGTGACATTTTGCTGTAGTTAGTAATTCCTGAATGCTTAACAATAAACTAATAAAGTACATATTCTGACTTAAATTACCTTACCTGATACGTCAGTGCACATCGAAGGCACTTTTCATCACATTTAGTTTTTCAAATGTGCACATGAAAAATTGAGAAGTTAAACTGATAGTTGTTGACAGATAACTCTGACAGATAATTCTCAATTTTTCTTACTTAGTTTTAATGTTAATACTTAATGTTAATGCATGCAGTAACTGTTTAAAATAGTAAGTGTTAATTTCTGATATCGAGGTTATACAACAGATTCCATGCTATCGCAGTTTTGTGATAGTGGCAATGTTGTGTACTACAATACATTACTTTTTTCTGAGAGAGAAGAAAGAGAAATATACATTTCTCTTTAGTTCAGGCAATCGTTACCATTATATATATATATATATATATATGATGGGGTATGCCAGGATGACTAATGGAACCAAAGACGTGAATCATCAGTTATTTTACAACAGACGTATGTATTGAAAGGTAAGCGGGTTTGTGATAATTTGTTTCTGGATGTGGATTTGTATTTGTTGCTATATGCAGGACGACTAAGAATCTTAAGAATGAGAGCATCTGCATTTAAACAGGAGTGGCGAAGACGAGCTGTATACGACAACGACATACGAGTTAACGTTCACTATATCATTTAATGGAAGTTATATGTGCCGGTAAGGACAGAATTATTATAATTGTGTTCAATGCTACTGATACTTTTTTCGATGTATATTACAGATGAATAACACGTAATTTACGTATATAAAACATCAACGTTGTTTATTCGACCATAACCAACATAAGATTTTCTCTTCATCTTCTTTGTTGCCACTCGCATCTCTATGCTTGTTACTATGTTTTCATTCTTATTTCTTTCAATTTCGTTTGCGTTATTTGATGTCCTTTTTATCGTCTATTCATTATCACTACCAGTAATATTTTGACGGAGTTCGTTTTTTATTGTTTTTAATAATATAGTAATCATGTTGTCCCTCCCACCATACGTGGGTCAATAAGAACTGCCAGTATCTATAAATGTTTTTAGTTTTCTTGTATATCGTGTACGAGTCTTTTCGATATTTTATGGCGTATATCGTGCTCTTCGCCGCGTTTTTCCGTTGATCAGTAGTCACACCACAGGTCTGCACTTTCTTACCTTATTACTGCCTCTAGTTTTGCGACTTTTACATTATCAGCTGGGATCTACGAGTGTTCGTTTCCTTAGTATGAGAAAGCTAGGAAGGTCATATACGGAGAAGAGAGACGGACGAAATGGGTGGTCGGAAGTGGAATTTCCTGCAAGATTTGTTGCATTGGTGGAAAGTACTATTAGCTTCTACAAGTAGACCTGCTAGCTATCGCCAACATGAATCGACGATAGCCTACGTTGCTCTCTATTAATCCATCGTTGAATGAATATAAATACGACCGAGTTCATTTTCATATTGAAAGAAAATAAAACTAGACAAATGCATGTATCTAATACGTCCTTTGTTATTCAGTGACGTCTCAAAAAACGCCAAGTAAAATCATACATGCGTGTAACATAGCAAGACAAGAGAATAGAACGTTCATGCAAAGCCAAAACGATACAAACGCTATTCGTTTACTTACTGTTATGATTATACTATTTGATGTTGCGATGCTAATATGTATTACTGAAATAAAGACTACACGCGAGCAGTTCTCAATCATTGACTGCATTCATTTTCGAACATCTCGTTGCGTTGCGTTGTACACTTCATATGCCGTCGCTGAACCGTAGCAAAATTGTGCCAGTAAATAAACACACTCAAGTCAAAAGGTGATGATAATACCCCTTCGTCTTGGTGTTGTTTTTCTCGACGGGAAAAACTGGTGATAAAGGCTTACAACAAAATGTCACGTACACAACAGCTGCGACAGCAGGATTGAAGGACGCCTCCAATCTCTGACAAGATCTTACAACCCTACAGCTTTAACTGAACTTGACTCAGTCAGGAAATAATCGTAATTGATCATAGTAATTGCAATAATTATAAGCTGATAATAATAATAATAATAGAACTTGTTATTGACACTGTCTAAATAGTCTTATTGTTCATATCAATATGCATGACCATCAGAAGTAAGCTTTATCTTCATCATCAGTAGCGATCAATGTGGATCTTCATTGTAGCCATGTAGTGTTATTAAATGCTTCACAGACGTTGACTAAGTCAACTTCTAGCATTCGATCAATCGTATCAACCAGTTAATCCGTTCAGATATATGGTTTTACGTGCGTGTGTGTGTGTATTTGGCTCTGTGTGTTTGTTATATATAT
>NW_019211455.1:3400976-3575976 GCF_002443255.2 Varroa destructor
TATGTCTCTGTGTTACTTATATAAGCTATATTTATCATTTTTTTTGCACGTTCTATCAGTCTCCGCAAAATCGGTTCAATTTGAAGGTAATATAATAGCAGCATAATTACTTAATGTATTTATATATCGCTTGTAATAATCGGTATAAATATAGAGGCTTATGTTCAATTATGTTTTTGCATTTCACTCATTTTTAGTTACTTCGGCGATTTTCGAGTTTTCCTTCCCGTACAAGTTCATTTTGTTGCTTTATTTTTTAGCGTAATTTTTGTCCTGGCATTTTTTCATCCTTAGTTAGTGCCAAACAACGCAGTACGGTTCCCGACAGGTGGATGGTTGCACCAAATATTAGTGCGGCCTACCGAAGGGAGACGTGCGCCTTTTTCTGTTCCTTGTTAAAATTCTTTGGGCTCCGAAATCACGACGGTGGGAAGTGATACCGGTGCCAACGACATTGCTCCATTAACCATTATATATTGGAAACAAGATTGAGAGACCGCAAATCGTCATGTCGCTGAGTTCGCTCCACGTGTAAAGTGGTTGCTTTTGGGCTATATAGCAACCCCCAAACGTGAGTAACTGTCGTCGTCACTTATCACTGAGACTGCAGAAGTCGCTCAATGGCACCATTGACATCTCCGAACGAGGCTATCAGAGCGCGGATGTTGGCCTCACGATTGACGAAGCCCATTGCTGCCAACTGCTCTAATTGGGTACGGAATCGTTCTTCTGGTGGTTGAGCCCCTGTGCCAAGCCCACCTTGTAAAAGGTTTGCCATAAGGCTACCCAAAGCGTCGGGATCAGCTGTGTTACCTGAAGGCGACCCATTTGTTGCTGGCCTTGCGCTTGGCGATGAGGCGGGTGCAGCGGTTTCACTCGCTGCAACAGCGCCGCCGGTGAGGGTAGTTTGTTGTCCAGTTGGAAACACTCCGGGTGCAATACGACTTAACTGTGACATACTGTCCTGTATACGCTGGATAGCTTCCAATGCCTGAGGGTTCGTCAGTAGATCGCGCATTTGAGGGTTACGCATCTGCTCAAGAAACTCGGGCATCATCTGCCGCATCTGTTCTTGCATTGCGGGGTTATTAGCGAACAGGGGGTTGCTAGCGATCAGCTGTTCGGCTAGGGCAGGACTGTTAGTTAGAGACCGCATTAAGGTCTCCATATACGGAGAAGACATCATACTCTGCATCATTTCGGGATTTGACTGCAGTTGAGAGAGAAGTGACTGTATTCCAGGCTGATTCATCATGGATTCCATGCCGCCCCTAATTCCACCTAATGGACTGCCTGCGCCTCCACCTGTACTTCCGGCTTGGGGCGCGTTGGCTGCCCATGGATTAGGAAGTGGGTCACGGTTCTCTGTCGTCGACGGCGTTAACCTTGTACTATTGTCGCTATCCGAGTTCGAGTTATTGCTGAGCGCGGCAAAGGGATTTCCACCGAACTGTTCCGAAGCGGCGTTCAACATGGGCTCCTGAAGGTCTGTGTACATTCGTCGTAACTGATTGTAGCCGCCGGGAATTGATTCAAGGTTGGACAAAGCACGATCTTGATTGCGCATCATTTCCTGGAATGCTGCCGGATTACGGGCCATTTGCATCGTTTGCCGCAGCACTTCGGGGTTATTAAGAACGTGACCGAACTCAGGGTTTCTCTCAATGATCGCACGCATCTGCGGGTTAGCGTTAATCATTGTACGAAGGAATTCGGGGTTCGATATCATGCTCTGTATTATCGGGTTGTCCATAAGCTGTTGCATTAATTCTGGATTGTTCATAACCTCCTGTTGCATACGCTGCTCAATTGCCTGGAACGAGCCACCATCAGCTCCTACGCTGCTTAAACCGCCCAGATTTCCTAAACCAGCCAGACCTACTAATCCAAGTAAGTTTAAAATACCGCCTGAATTAGACGCGGCTGAGCCCGTGGCCTGTTGCTGCTGTGTCGATGTTCCAGTACCTGTTGTTGATGAATTATCGGTATTAGAGGAGGGCGCAGCCGCTTTGTTCGAGCCACGGATCACAAGATGTAGCACGAGTCCTTCTTTGAGTCCGTGTGACTCGAGCGTTTCGCCATCTTTAAGGATTTTTCCGGCAAATATAAGGCAGATTTGTTCCAAAGGAGCCTTTGCCTCATCGGCCACCTTCTGTCTCAAAATCTTGACATCGGCCCCGTCCTCCACCTCCACTGTATATTTGTCCTTCGTGGTCTTCACAGTTAGCTTCATCATGAACGGGCTGGGCTCAATTCACGCGTCCTCCCAGCCCCGCAAATACCACACACTTTGGGTTGAAACAGGATCGAACGTGAAGTCACTACTCACCACTTTGCAAATCGCTTAATAATCTTGACTCAATGCCGATCATAACAGCGTTATTTCCTTGTGATTATCCGCCGAGTTGGCGGTCAGGTACCAACCCTCTCTCCGGTGCTCCGCTAAGCCGGACACTCAACAGCTTGTAGAACATTCGCTGGACCAGCCAAGTTAGCGGCCACTTCATTAGGTCGGATGTGCCATCTAGCCAATTGGTAAGGTCTGGCGTGTAAATGTCGGTCAACGGTTGACTGGCGCAGGAAATGACGTCAGTTTGTGATGCCAGGATCAGCTGTTAAACGAGTTGAAGTCGACTGTGTTTTTTGGCGATGTCATCGCCTTGGCCGGTAAGTACGAGCGTCGGCTTGAGACTGTGCTTTCGACTCCCTATCCCTTCGAAATCCTTCACTGGTTGCTTCATATGTTGCGTCAGCCATTCGCAATAAGTGAGTTTCTGTTGCAATAAGGATTACCCGTCATCAGTGATTAGTGCAAACACTGCAGAAAAACGTTAATCAATGTCACAATATTATTCGATGTCTTTATATTGATTGCGCACTAACACTGGCTTAGTAGTGACTGTTCTAAAGGTCTTCAAGAGCAGACGATATCTAGAAACGTGCTTCGGGATAAGATGTCCGCAGTAGGTGACACATGGCGTATAAATTGAGCAGTTATTCAAGATCATATAAGATGTAATTTAAAAGTGCCCCATGGTTTTAAAAAATATAAGCGCACAAAGCTATTGCATACAACTGAAGTTATGTACAACTATCTGCACCGTAGGTTTCAGTTTAGCGCTGTGTCGTGTGCTATGGCTGCAACAACAGATTGACATTCATTCCTTGTATATATATGTGTATATATTTATATATATCGGTGATGGAAATCATATGAAATTCGAAATCTGCATTGTCTATCTATGGTATCAGTTACATCTTGGGGACAGATGTTAATATTACTCCCTTTGATGATGGAAATTCATGTTATTGCTAAAATTATGGAAACATCTGTTATTTAATACTTTCGCTTTTAGCTCTAAAAAAAATTAAAATTTTCTTACTTTGTTCGACGACAATTTAAAGTTTTTCATAAGCGCATGTGTGTTTGTTAGTCTGCGTCGCCCTTACTGACGGATGTGTCAGATACAGATATCCAGAGCCATATACGTAACATGTAGTTTAGACTTTTATGAGACTGTCTCTTTTTGAAAAAAAAAAATCGAAATTGAGCAATTAACTGGAATTAGCAGTAACAGTTAGGATATCTTTCTGCAACGATTTCTGCTGCAGTTCGTTAATGTGTGAGGAAATGAACTACTAGTAGTGAATCAGTTTTATCGTTATTTTATGGGTTAATGGGCAAAATTAGGCAAACATTTAGATAATGAAATGTTTGAACAATACCGTTATAGATCATGTCGGTTATAGATTAATATATATTGTACGATGGAAGTGTTCGATACTTGTCGAATCAACACTTGTTCAAGTCAAGATCAAACTATTCATGCTATTGCGAATCGTTAAAAGCAACGTAATCCATAATACGAATAACTTAATATTGCGATTTTATTACATTGTTATTAAAAGCTTAGGTATCCCTTGAATTTCGTTGAACTTATTTAGCTAAACATTGTTTCATCAAAGAACACATTGAAATTTATTCTGTGGGTTTTTTTAACAATGCGCTTTTATTATCTATCATTGTTTTTTTGAATAAGGGTAACAGATTTTAGTATTTCTTCATTATTCAACAAATAATTTTTCTACGTTTACGCTTCATCATTTCAAATAGTAATCATATTTTTTCATGTTTAAGTTGTAATAATAACTAATAATAATCATTATTAATATTATTATTATTATTGAACATATTATTAACAATTCTGGATTATGACTGAAACTTTCCTAAGAAATCGTGCGGGCTTGATGGCGCTCGTTTCTAATTAATTGTTTAATTCCCGTCTGTTTCATTTTACGATAGTGTCTGCGGTAACCGACTGCGAAATCAGGCTGTCGTGCTTCTCCCTGGATCTTTCGAAAAATGGCTGGATTTCGTTATTCGGTTTGGGATCCCCCGCTAATAATCTCGCAGATTGTGACATTACAATGCGCGTTCTACGCGGGTTTGGGGGTAATCTTTTGGATCATCGACACGTTGTTTCAGCAAAGCATATCTCTCGAGCAACTCTTCTCTTACGGGGCCGTCCACCTTAAAAGTGTTGTTGGTCTCTGCACAGTTACCGCTTACTTGGTAAGTCAATCTTTGTTTTTTGTTTAGAGAATTACGATAATAAGTGTAGAGTAATTATTTGCCATTCCGTGATCGTAAAGAGCTGTAGTTTTCCTCGATTCGATATGAACATAAGACCTTATCAAGTTTTGGAACACCCGAAGGCTTTAACATAGAACTGTGATTACAGACATTACATGAAAGTCTATATAAAGGCCTGTTACTGAGTTTACTACGACCCTTTACGGCTGCTACAGGTAAGCAATGACAAAAGTTCTCGACGAAACTTTTTTACGTTGTTGGCCCAAACTACTGCCACAAACACTGACAGCTTGATTACTAATTCTGTTGTTTTTTTGTTAATTTTCTATTACTTTACAGCTAAATGCGTGTATATCCGCGGGCACCGTATGGTATTTCGTTGCTCGCACAAAGCAGTGTCTTGACTTCAGCTGTACGACTCATTTTTACCACCTCTTGGCATGTTGGTGCTATAACGGGCGGTTTCCATCAAGTCCTGGCTGGTGGTTACTTAATATATGTTCCGCAACAATTATGTGCGTTTTGGCGGAGTATCTTTGCATTAGAACGGAAATGAAGGCGATCCCGCTACTTGGAAGTAAGGCCGACTTGTAACACAAGTAAGATCGCTGCGTCCAAACAACGTCAGCGTCGATATGCTTATTGAAGTCAGTGTGCGCTTTCACTGACGCACGCGTGCTCAGACAAACCTGATCAAAATTCATATTCAGACCGTGGTATTCCTATGTGCAATGCCGTACGCATAACCTTGCAAAATGCCTTCCTGGAGAGTCGACTAATAAATGGAGCTTGTTTCGTCTAGCGAAGCTTCTGCCAGCCTTTACTAAGCATGAATCTTCACAAATCTCTTCAGTTCCATTATCTCTCGTCTTTAGCAGGAATGAGGAGCATATTGTGGAGAATGATCTGTGTGTGTGTGCAAGGTAAAGAATCACGTCAAGTTGCTGGAAGTGACGTGCGCATATCTGGGACTTGCAGTAGACGGCCATTGGCTACACGTAGAACGTGCTCTCGCAACTGTTCGCTGTGCATATGTTGCTTTCTGCCCTGACCATGTCAGAACTCAATGTTGATGAAAATATCCGAAGAAGATTATTATCATCTACCCGATACGACGCCGTCAAATCTTCGATAGCTTTTATCGGCTGATATAGTTTCTATGAGAATTTTCAGCTTTAGCTTCTAGTGATGCCACAGACCCTTTATGGAAATTACAATAATACGATACGGCGAACTCAGCCTGGTATACTGGATGTATTCACGTGGAAAAGGCTAAATGGGTGAGCGTACCATTAGCTATTATCTTTTTAAAACTCGTCCATAGAACAGAAAAGAAATATCTATGAAACCTGAGCTAGTTAGCGAGAACTGGCAAGAGAACAGAATATGTGATAAAATATTATATAAATATTATATAAAATATTATATAAAGACGTGAAAACAAAATGAAACCTAACAGTTCATTTGTAAATATCGTGTTAATAAATCGATAACGAATTATGTATTTTGCTTAAAGCGTTAGAATTTCCTTTGCATGCAATTGGGAAAGAACTCATCCATCGAGGAAGTATGACCGATCACTTACACCAATACAGCCCTTCATGGCTACTGTGAAAAGATGCGTGTTTGCTTCGTATCGAATTAAATATGAAGAAAGCCAAAACTAGTTAATACTTTAAACTTACTTTGATTGTTATTAAATTAAATATTGTTTTTTCGTTATTGCGTCTAGAAATAATAACTACAGCCTAGATGCAGTCAGCTGATTTGCTCTGGCATAAGTCACCTAGAGCGTAAAGGTAAACGCGCCGAAAAATATGAAATGGTTTTTGAATAATGTGTGCAATCAACAGATAGAAAAGTTTATACGTGTTCAGCACTTTCGCAACAAACTGTTGAGCTTCTCCGAGTTATTCTCTGAACTAACTATTAACAACCGGTGAGAGTATACCGGATGCTACTCAAGCTTCGCATCAAGGACAGGTCCGTTCTTCTTGGAGCTAGCACTATGATCTCACCTGCGGCGCAGCCTAAGTCGGCTCGATCGGACACAGTTCGAGGATGACGCAGCCGATGGATATTGAAGTAGATAGAACACTTCCTGCCATACCTTGTACCCATTCGTCCGTATTCTAATTGCAACCGGTAATTATGTCTGATTCTTTCCAATCAACCGGCGGTAGGCCTGCACATAATGGTTTCTCCAAAACCATTGTAAGAAACCACATTTGTTTCGTAGGTGTGAGCGACTTTTTGGCGTATATTACTTCGTTGGTATTATGATGTTAAATGCAGGTTGACCCAAGCTTTTCTCCGCAGTTGACAGAAAATGGTTATGAAGGAAGTCTTTACCACGAGGCATGACTGTTGGTCGCTATTTTAGCTGTGGTCAACGCTACATGCTAGACAACTTATACAAGTAAGGAGAAATTTTATTGTATCGTCTTTCAAGTTCGTTCCGGGTTTTAAAACGGTTTAAATTCTGGCGCTATGAACACAGGTAGGTGAGAGAAGAAAAGCGGTTGCTTGCTACATTTTTTTGGGGTGTTATCTTCTAATTCTCTTTTGTTTCCGTAGATTTCAGTAAAGTCACCAACTTCCCAAATGGAGATGTAAAAAGCGTAATAAAAGAGTCAATTTTGAGGTTTTATTTTGGCAAGAGCTAAATGCGGCCCGAATTCGTGAGGAAATTTATGGGGTACGTGGACTTAATACTGTAAAAGATTGCACGGTCAGGAGGGGATTAGCTCATTTTCGAAATAACAGTTCAAATATTGAGGGTGAGGCATGCGCAGGTCGATCCTTTAACCATAAGGACGCTTAGATTCTAACTTTACTTGATCAGAATGTATATATGAATTTTTGCTAGACCGGAGGAACACATAAACATCCATTCAAAGATATATAACGAGCAAACAGGGCGTCAATCAAACGGACATCCTTTGACTGATGATCAATTGCTCAACCGTGTGCATATGACCCAACATACTCGAAAGTCGAACAAAGGTAATACTTTTCTCGTATGGAAAGTACATAAGTTCTGATAGCTTTACTCACAGTAAAACGTAGTGCATTTTAAAGAAAAGCTAAAGCCGGACCTCGTCCAAAGAAGGTAATGCTGCGCATCTGCTGACATTACAATGGAGTGTTCTTCTATGAATTTCTCTCAAACTATTAAAACGTTAAGTCAACTAAATATTGTGAACCGGTTTCCTCTTTAGAGGAAACCGTAAAATAAATGTGCTCGGTTATAGCGCATAGGAGAGAAGGTAAGTTTTATGATGCCAGCCTCACATGATGAACAGCTTCGCGAATGATAAGCTACGTTCATTACTCATAACTACCAATATATCACTGATTGAAGCTGCCTGGGCAAAAAATTGTTTTCATTTTCAGTTGCACAGTTTCGAAACGAACTTTTGGGACGATTGAATACTTATAACTGACGATAAAGGCTTCAAACCTAGGCTAAAAGATGGATCCCGAAGGGATCGAGCGTATCTTTTAACAATAAGAAATTTAGGAAATTAGGGCAATCAGATTTTTGTCAAACAGCTTAAAGGCGTTGCGATTACGAGCGTTGTGAGTGGTGGATCAATGTTGAGAGTCGAGCATGCGATAAGCTTGATGTTGGCTCGTTTGTTTATGTTAATTTAGGACTCCCACATTGATATAATGTTCGAGACGTGGTTTCTCAAATGCCAAAGTGTTATAGGCAATGAAAGGATAATAAGACTAAGCCAGATCGTGTACAGAGTGGACGCGACATGCGTCAAACGGTCTTCTTCATACGTCGAATCAAGAAAGTTCAGCGAACTCTTTCTAACTGAGAATGCTAAAAGATTTTGCCAGTGTGCCCTAATTCAAGAGCGGCGGAAAATGGCTCAAAACATTGGAAGAGTCACCTGTATCGGGCTGCTGGTGCGGTGCATGCATACAAAGGAGATCCCATTGTTTACAATCAGGTTCGCCATGTTGTCGAGTTCCCACTAGAAAACAACATATAGAGTTGATCTTTGGTGCAGAAACATGCAGTCGATTTATCAAGACTGTGGTTAGTTTTCAACGGAGCAGCGTTTCATGCACTCCAATAGTATTCCCAATTCGTCTATTGGCACTATATTGATTCACTCGACAGGGACGGGCACTAACGCCGAAAAATACGAATCTACTTATCGAAGGTTGAGATGCACATTGATTTTGCAACTAGTAGGTATGATTAGCGAAAGAGCGAGGGAAGAAGTTCATCGCTCCCCACTCAACACTACAGCATTCGAGTTACCAGTGGTTAACGGTACAGCCATTTGTTGTCTGGGGTTTGTTGAGCGAGAAATACGTCAATGTGAGTGTAACGACGTTTAAACGACGCTTTAATTGTCATACTCAGGGCCAACTGGAAAGCGAAGAATGGCATGGTAAGCGGACTACTAGGGCGGCTCAAGTTACAGTTACCGCTGATTAGAAACTTGACGTAATCGAAATAAGGGAAGCTACACGTTCTTCGGGTTTTCAACCCGGTTTGGATTGCAACGTCGGAGGTCGGTCCGCGACTTAAAGATGGCGTTAATGCATTGGAAAACACGACCCGTAGCTTTCCACGTATTTCTTATTCTTTAAATGCTACAGTTCTGATCATTGTCGGCAAGAAATTGGTGCTTACACAAATCCCCTCTGCTTCGCAAGCTGCTATGCCTCGGAATAGTAATTCAGGTTTCCAAATTGACTAAGCTAACCTCCTATGTGACAAGTGAGCTTGGAAAACATAAGTGATTATCAAACGAAGTAAACCATTAACAGATTTGGATTTGTGAATTAGAAGAGAATTAGCCAGCATTTTTTCTTTAATCGTTTATTTTAACCTGTTCTAAATTTATTTTAATATAATTAGTATGATTCCTAATACGACTACTACAAAACCATTTTAGTGCAACCTGAAATTTTTTTAGTAAAAAATTGATTTTTATAGAGCTATTTTTGTTAGGTATGTCCCATACTATCAAGTGAAGCAATATGTGGCTGTGCCAATCAAACATAAGATTTCATTTATTTATTACCGTACCAAGCATTCGAGTAACATAAAAAATGCGTATAAATTCGAATAATAAAAATAAAATGCGAGTTCGATGTGCCATCACCTTTTACAAACATACCCTTGTACGACTATATAAATACATCACAGATCATTGGTTTTAGCTCATTATATCACAACGATACAACGATATGTGTCCTTTTACTCTATCTGGACGGACCATCCTCATTCAATAATCGTGTGGTCGTTTTATTAACGGTCACAATTTAATGAGGATAGAACTCAAAATTTTACTCTCTCTAAATTCAAGAATGCTTCACTATCATTATCTGTCGTACGGTTCATTCCAAACTAATTGATCAGGTTTTGTTTCACTCAATCATATCTGATATCATACAATATTCATCTTTCTACTCTGCTGAGACCTAATACATTTTCGACTCCAATGTGATCATTTACTAAATTGCTGCATTGGTTAGCATTTGCGCATCAGATTCGATGGAAGCCATTCTTATTTTTTCAAGAGCAAGAAAAATATTGAGTCCAGATCTAGACTAGGCTAACTTGTCGGGGATGGTCAACTAATTTGTGAACTTTATTCTCGATCAACCGTATGCTCTTTATAAGCTGAGCTAACATTAGTCAGTACCAGTATATCAATGTGAGAATTAGCCCACTGAGTAAAGTCCACTGTGTTTTACTAGTTCGACAGATCGGCGTCGCCATTGAACATCCTCCGTCTCCAATTGGTAGCTCTGTACAGTACGGATGTACAAGTCTTGCCGTTGCTTTAGTGATAATGTCGTCTGCCAAGTCCGCGGCCTCAGCCCCACACCGCGCTTCAATCATAGCCCGGGTACAGCGGATGTGATCGCGGAACATACTGTAACGTCACGAGTATTAAATGAACACAATTAAGGTTTGGATCTGTTGCGAGGTTTCTTTTTAATAGTTCGAATTTCCTGTCAGGTACTGCCGTTAGGTATTGCTTGTATGTTTACCTTTGGCTTAGACGCTAAATTATTTCACGCTCATGCAAAACCATAGACGGCGTGCGAATACGTGCGATGAAATTCAATTGTTTCTACCAGCTACTGATAGCAAACGACTCCTCTTACTTACCAACAGATTTTTTTCGTTCGCTGGTTGAAATTCTCTTCACCGAGATCATTCGATTCCGTTGTTGAACTCGAATGATTCAAGCTTAGCGTGGAGAGGTGCCTTTCTGCACAACGCCTATAATCGTCTTGCACTGTAGAGAAACAACTCGAGTGTTGGAGATACGCTGCAAGCATAACAAGATAATAGCAGCTGTTTAAAATAAATAACAGACCTAGCTTGCCTGTGCGGATTCCGCGCAACAACAAACATTATCAATAATTTTATCATTATTATTAGATTATCATTATAAAATAGTCAGCAAGGAGTCACAAAGTTTATCTATGCATGTAATGTGCAATAAATATTTGTATCTCTTAAAAACACTTATGCTCACTCGAATCTAAAGTATGTGACTGTTGATGAATCAGAAGATTACCATGATAAAAATCATATGGAATAATGAAGGTTCCAATGTCCTTTAATCGTGGAGATTCTTTACTGATAAGAAGGAGTCCACATGCACGAGTCGAGCATACCTTTTCGCGAAACTCATTCACCTTAGGAGAGATGAAGTTATACCTTTTCTGAAGAATGATCGTTTGTCACAGAAATCGGATATCATCTGCATTGCTCCATTTGTGAACCGCGAATAGCTTTGTCTCTGGCGTTCGTTAAAGCATTTTTCGGCAAATTTGCTTACGCATTCGACAGCCATATTCAGCTCGCTGCCAAAAATACAACGGCCAAATAGATCACATGAAAAAGTAATAAGTAAGAGGGCTCGTTAGTAGGGTCGTAATTCAAATCGGTTCATAGCGACAATATTAACGTTAGGCTCGCAAAGAGCATATCTCAGGTAACGGATGTGTATCATATATATGTCGATATATATATATGTCGACTTAACTACTTGATAATATGAAAAATAAACGATAATGATCACATTATTATTATCATTATCGTTCATTTGATAAGACAAATAGTTACAATAAAAAGATGCAATAATTTTATTATACTGTTCAAATAACAATCGTAAATCTTAGCGGGTGGCATTTATTTTTTTAATATGAGGTGCATCAATGGTTACGTTGTTTGATTATTATTTCCTAAATGGAATGGGATCAGTTAGCCTGCTATGATCTTCGTCGGCATGTGTACATTGGCCGGGTACTTACTATGCCTGTGGTGCTGGATGGCGTCTCCGAATTCGAAGGTGATTTAGTTATGTTAACCACTTTTTTATAACAAGGGAATATTCGCTCAAAGAAGAGTATCATCAAACGCATATGGATTTGAAATCTAGTATAAATCGTAATACTAGATTTTTTTTCTCAACCAACTTTCTAATAGTGGAGCTTATATATATCTAATGTCATAGTAAACCTTGGTGTCATATTAGGGTACTTGTTGAACCCTATTTGAAAATGTTCCCTTTCGGAGAAATCTAGACGACAATATTTTGATAACAGACTGTGGAGGAACAAGTAAATCACATTTGTGGGTGGGTCAAACGCCGTATGTTAGTGATCACAACTAGAATCTATGATTTATCCAATTACCTAGAACAGCCTTCTAGGGATTCAAATATCATGCTTGAGTTAGGCATGAGCTCAATCGGCTATTTGATTTAACAGCATGTCTTAAAAAAAGGCAACAACTGTATTTCCCACGGCGCATCATTGAGACTATATAGTGTCACCTCAAGTGAGTGTAGACACGGAATGGCGTATTTTTGTAAACAGGAGTTAGAACGAAGCAAGGAGGAGTCACGGAGGCAGCACAGTGTAGCCGAGTCTATTACTGATAGATACTCCTCTTTGTTTGAAATAAGCAGGGCCTTTTTCTATCGTCAACCTAATGTTGTGGAAGAACCTGCAATTGCTGATACTTGAAGCGAAATCTCTTCGATATACGTCATCGTGTTTTGTATTTACTACACTTCAATATGGTACGTGAGAAATAGATCTTAGCCAACGTGCGAAGATCATGCAAGGGACGACCGTTCTTTAGAGAGGGTACATTGGATATGCATTTGCAAAATAAAGTTGAAAAATGAGAAATTGACGCACAATGACGGTTAGGATCGTGAAAACAGTTTAGCAAAAAATGGGAAAATTGCTTTCTCAACATGACATAATCACCGTCGCTTGCAGTAACTCGAAAATATGTCCCTGTATTTACAGCCGGCTTCAACGAAGAAGTGCTCAAAATATACTTCGATAATGCCAATACTTTGCCACTAAGAAAAAGTAATGCGCCGCGCTAAAAATTTTCACTCGATCTGTTCTTACACTTTTTCGCCGCCTTGCTTGTATTATGCATTTACTATGAGCTTCTTGTTAACTCGTATGCAATTGATCCTATTTTATGCATGATGGGGTCTTACACGATTTTTGGATATTGCAAAAAGCTTGTGTCTAAAGCAGACAAGTGCATGTAAACTAGTCTTGCTTGGAGTATCAATAACAGAGGCTTCTTCATGGATTGTAGCTGCCGCTTAATAGGCATGAGCTTACTGATGCCAAATTTATTAGCTCCTTTTCTACTGGAAGAACCTTTTCTAACGACAGCTTTAGTTTTGTACAGCCTTTGGCTGTTTTCTGTATCTTTCAGTTGTTTGCTGGAAAAAACGCCTTGTTGCGAGTCGACCAGCACTTTATCATTAATTTCATTTAGAGCGGCCCCGATTAGGTTTCTACAAGCACTGGGGGAAACGAGTAGTAAAATGGCTTATTCTAAGTAATTACACTGGATTTAGGACTGATCAAGGAGACACGACGTTTGAATATAAATATATTTGATAGATTCGTGAGCGACATTGTACAGTTTAGCTTATGTACTATGAAGATACGATTGTCAAAACGGTTTTATTATTTCACACCGCCAAAATGCCGAGTGACTTCAAAGAACCAAGCGTTTCCCTAGGAATATAAAACGCATCATACGCGAAGCAACGAACCCGCCAGTGTAATTAAAGAAAGATCATCTCTGAGCATTTAGCGGCTTGTTCCAGGTACAGAATGCATAACTATGCACACAAGTCATTATAGACTGTAAAGCTCTCCAAACATGTAGCCTTCAGTCCACCAATGGAAAGCCTAGTTTTGGACTTGATCTCATTTATGCCTTGGTTTTCCATTTCGCGCAAAGATGGGTACTGCTCGATAGAATATGGTAATTCGTGATTTCAACGCCTTTAACAATGACAGCAACTTCTCAACCCATCCTGATCCTGTTTCGTCTTTACGAAGAAGGTGTGGCGACATGCCGTCTTTATTGGTTTATGTTGTTCAGAACATCAACACGCGGAAGAAAGTTTAGCTCAGGTTAAATTAAAGAGACCTTTGGAACACACAACAGACCAGAGTGGCTTTCTTTGACTGACTTTTGCATCAGCGGCAAAGAGTTTCTCATCAGGGAACAGTCGACGACAATCGGATCGTTCATGCTTAAAACAGCTTTAGGAAATAGTACAGCAAGGAAGTTTCTTGAGCTTCGCATCTTCAGAAAATATCTCTTTGATTTTTTAATGGTGCTGGAAAATGACCTGAAACTCTCGTGAATATGGTGAGATGTGCCTTAGCGAAAACTTACGTTTGAATTTGGAATTGAACTTTAATGTCATAATAAAAACCCTTTTACACTTTTCCATTCGTTTTTGGCATTTTTGAGTTAATCTTCTCCCTCTTAGTTTTTATACTTGGAAAATTTTAGCATGGTTTTCGCGTACTTGAATAGATCAGCACACAGCCCTGAACGTCTCGAAGTTGTATTTGAAGTCGTTACGAAAAAAACTGTGAAAAGCAATTATACTTGGAACTCTAGTGTAATACGTCTGTTTGGCTTCGACGCTGTCTAGTCACATTACGCACATCGTTCATCGTCAAAAACACTGAGGGCTGACAGAGACGTCAGTTCTACGCTCACGTTGTTCTATCCCAAACAAGTATAAGTCTCTGCGGTTTGCGGTTCCGGTAAGACAATGCGCATCTTGAGGCGGGCAGTAACCGAGCGTTGTTTTGGCTCGCTTTATCTTATTTCCTACCGCCATTTTATTTTCAAAAGTAATTAAGAAGCCTGCAGTTCTGGCTCAATATTCAGGACCGCACACATAACACTGGTGCATCAATTTCTGGTGCCAAGTGTCAAATAATTGTGGTTTTCAAGCAGTAACTATGAAGCGATTGTTCACAACAGCCGCCGTTTCAATGAATAGTATTCTATTCTTTTCGGATTGTAGCCGCCGATTTCTACGTAACACAGCACAAACAACTTTATTATCCATGTGCTTTTTTTCTTTAGCAAGATCGTCATTGTTCCATCAATTACGCTCAATTGTCGAACGTGAATGAAGAATAAACGGAACGCATTGAATGGTACGTCTTCTCCGCTCGATCAAATGTTGATGTGAAAGTCACGCGACGCTTACATTTCCTCAAACGTTATCATAACAGAACAAAGAGGAGTTGCAGGTATGTGTGTAAAACTTTCATACATTGAGGCACATTGTGTAGGACAAATAGTATTACTAAATAGAGCGTCTTGGCTAGTTTGCTTTGTCGAGTTGCAGAACCTTATGACAAGCAGAAACCCGTTTTGACAAATAAATAATTCTGTTTATGCGTTCAACAAGTTTCCTTGGGGATTAATTCGGTTATTACGCGGAGCGTAAAAGCCACTCCTTTAGTTATAGTCTCACGGAGTATCCTCTTTTGGTTATATGGAACGCGCTTATAGGCAAAGATATCAGAGTTATGAGGATTCAGTTTAGGTGGACAGAACCGGGTCACTTATAGATACACCGTAATTTATTGTGCAAACTGAAAAATCTTGAAAAATGTGCTGAAGGTAGTCCCTCTAAAAGTGCTTTCTCTGCAATAACAATAGCACCAACAGCTCTGGAAGATGTCAGGAAAAGTTACTTTGTTAGGCTTCGATTTAGTAAACGTCTATATAAGTAGTAACTGGCCGGTTACTCGGCAAAACATCAGACAGCGTTCGACAAGGACGTCGCCAACCACATCATTTTCAAGTCACCACTGGCCACTGCTAACAGCCGCAACGGTGTTGTCGATATTATTTCTATCAAAAAGACAAAAGCCTATCTGCTTTCTTTATCTGCCTAGATGTTGTCCTTTTGTCCTGCTTAGCATTCCCGTGTGTGCGAGTACATCTATACGTGATGCGTCAACTTATAACGATCAATATGGTCAAACGCTTTCTTCAGTCGTTGTATTTCTTTACGACGATGAGTGAGGGCATTTGGGGCATATTGAATGTAAGGCAGAGAAAACTGATCGTCTTCATTTTTGCCAATTTGTTTTTTTCTATCACTGCCACTTTCTTCGTTGTTGTATCGAAATGGTGACGAGTGGTGCGATCAGCACGCTGCTAACGTAATGTTGCCGTTAACCGTGAATGGATTCGACTGCAAACGGGTAGCCAAACGTTTACATTTAAAAAGGAAATATGCTAAAGACTAACACAACAAAGCATGCCTGCACTGCTGACAGAGGCCAATAATATATTTTTGGTTGACTGTTATATACATAGATATATATATGCATAGCAGCGACAATTTAGGCGGTACTGGCCATGGTAAACACGTTTCCTTTGTCTGTTCTGATACTCGAACATATGTTTTGGAATAACGGACTTAATACGATGCTGCTACAACCGCTTAAATGGACACCCCGTGTCCTAAATTTTCGTCTCAACGTCACTAACTGAAACTGCGTCGGTGTTCCTGGCCTGATCGCTTAGAACGATACAATCACTTTCATTACCCGTATCGCTCGGACAGTTTATTATTACATCCGTAGTACTTTTCCTTTATTTTTTTTATATTTTACTGACGGCACCAACATAAGAACGCTATGAAGAGTTTGCTGTTGGTGCAAAGACGAACACTTGGGCGATATTAATGTGCAATTGTATATATTTGCAGATTGTATTAAGCATATTATACAGAAACAACAGAATATATCAGAGTCAGACATAATGAAATAGTAGTTCATGTTGACTAGGTAAACTTACACAAAAGCTGAGCAGTCGTTTGATTCTTTACAGAATAAATTGTGGCAGGTGTGGACGTTAGCAAACGCCCGTTTATATTTTTATGAAATGCAACCTCGTCTTTATTCTGCCATCTTTTAATGCTATTCGATCCAGGAACATAATTCGGATTGAACTATACAGTAAAGTTTGCAACGGATAATTCAAGGATGGATGCACATTAATTTTGGAATTAAATTAACTTTTAAGCTTTCGAATTAGAAGAAATGGCATAATTACAAATTTTGGATTTCCAAAGTGTGACGACTGTGTCTAATATTCTGTCTCAGACTAGTTGTTCGGATTGCGGTTACGGCTTTTCTGTAAAGCAAAAGACGATATTCGTCCATTACTGAAAACGAGTTCACACTGACCTCAATATGGAAATCTTCGCTAAGATCAATAAAGGAAACCCTTTAACGCAATATAAACGTTTGTCACTTCACCGTCTCAAAAAGCCACAGCGTTGGATATTCTCTATTTCGATTCAAGCAATGCAGATAAAAAGTGCCTAAAAGGTACAGCAATCGTTCGTGATCCATTTGCTTCGACCTTTAGTGACCTCTCACTACGAGATGGTAAGAGGAATATTCGTTTACCTTTTTTGTCGACTTGTCACATCGCGACACGAGAGTCATTGCGTCGTCTCTTAATTAAATGCTTTCTTTACCACACCTCCATTCGGTGTCAATAATATCCCTTTCTCTCCTATCGTTTGGGTCGTAACGACCTTATTGCTGATATAAACGCACTGCGGTGATCCATTCAATGAACAAAATCGATAAAATTATCAATAGCCATAGTACATCGTGTTCTACTAATAGAATTATTGCGGGTTTACCTAATGCACTGCGGCCAAGAAGAAACATTTTGAAATTATCTGTGAGAAGTACCATCCACTATAGCAATGCTATCCAATCGTATCAACCGCATATAACAAGGATGTTAAATGTAAACGGAAGATACCCTGTAACCGGCTTTGTAAGGAACTGGTAAACTCGACTTCTCGCTGTTATGACCTTAGGTGTATACGTTGGTTTGTGCTTTACCCGTAGATGACGATTCCACATGGATTTCAAAACGTACATAAAAGTATATCACATAGTAGTAGTACGACTTTAATAACGCTACGGGAACCTTTTTTAGGTTGTCAGTGAAAAGTACAATCCACTAATCTAACTTTGTGACTCGAGAGTTAACAATTTTGCTCTGTTAGCTAGTTGCTCGAAATTAATTGTGGTCAAACCGCTCTCTGTCATTAAGCATATGCCTGTGCCTGTTTGTATCAAGGGACGAAATAGGATCTGTTAAGTCATTTCACATTAACAAAAAAACACGGGGGTTGTGTCTTATGTTTGTTCAGATTGCGTTAAGTATAGAGAATCCCGATTACAGGCTGAGACAGGAACATCTTCGAAGGCTACTGTAGCTGACCGCAAGCCTTAAATAACAACGAATCCCACTTATTGCGCCGATGTCTCTACCAGACCTACTCAGACGAGGTTAGTATCAATATTAAAGATTGAAAGCGGTCTCATCAAATAATATCGTTCAGATCTTCTCTTCGCGAGATGTAACAGGTTTCCTAATGTCCTGTCGATGCTGTAATTGAACTCATCCGAACGTTATGTGCACGTGACAATTCAATAAGGTTACCTGTAATATTTAACTGTGTGTAACATATCCTGTGTGAAATCTATTAAATAGCATAGTATACAATTATGGTATATCCAAAATTTTACTAAAGCCAATGCAAGATCCGGAATCCCTAATTCGAAACTTGGTTCTTGTTAATACGATGTATTAACTAATCTGACGTAAAGAGATCATCAACTATCGTAAGAACGATTTATGTTCTAGCTTACAAGGCAATAAGGGCGTTTATAAGAAGTTTGCTTCAAACTCAGGATTAAGGAGCATCCTTTTTGTTGTTGAAAAGGTGAATTTCAAAAGGGACAATTTTGATTTTTAGGTTGTAGCAAAAAAAAAACATAAGCCTAATAATACTATCCTCTGGGACCAAAGTCTCTCTTTGAATATTATAATTAGCTGTGTCTAAATGATTTCTTTTTATGTATAGCAGGTCAAGAGCCAATCTACAGTGTTGTTGTTATAATATTTTTTTTAGGTACAAAAGTGCTCATCGAATCGCACCGTGATGGACGTGGTCTGCGACCGTTGATATCGCTACGACATTTATGACGAGCTCATTATTTCCAGTGCCCAGTTCAACTCTTACGGGTACGTCTCTTATACGATAATTAGTAGAAATCGTTTGATGAAATAGTTGGAATATTGGAGCACTGTCAATATTTTTGTGTATTCAAGTCTGATTCTGATTTATTCTAAAAGACAATGTTTGTTCAGATAGATAAATAGTTTAGAAAGGTAGATAGATAGGTAGATGCATAAATATAGGTAGGTAGCTAGACAGACAGACAGACAAACAAAAGACTTCTAATTTACATTGGAACATTGATAGGAAAACACATCACCTGATACACGTATCACATGTGTTTGCCTCAGTTTATTGTAGCTCAGAGCATGTTATTTCATATGGTCATACACAGCTGAAGTGCCGAAACCCTTAGTTGATTCTTTCAAGCGAAGTGTTTTGGCGCAAGAAAATTGGCGCATCACTGGTGCTGCCCGCGAGCGAATCATCGATCTTATTATACATCCTTCACTTAAAGACTAGCGATAATTGAACAAGTTTATCCACTCGGAAACCAAGCATATACACACACTATCGGAACCATTTAGTTATTACATTTAGTTTTTGTCTAACTTTGTGAAACGCTTCAATGGTGTCGTGTTGGGTAAAGACGTGACAGTAATGAGGTCATTTTTACAATTTTATTTTTATGTTATCTAAAGGATTGGTTTGCCGAAAGCTGAGGAAGCATTTCAATGAAGTTTCTTTTGTTGCAAAGAGAAATGCCTGACTGCTGCGTTGATACGGTACTGCAAAGTAAAAGTCGCCTCGTTTGATAGATGAATATATATATATATATGGTGTAATTGAACAGTTCGGCAAAACGCTTGATGTCGTGAGGGGTTATAAATGAAGTCACCTTTAATCCATCGTAAATAGTGATCATCGTAAGTCACTGCTTTTTAAAGTGCTAGCAACTTGCGATAATATTTTGTCATACATCTCACAATTTTATACTATTACTTCTACATCTCCTTCTATATATTCCTGGTAGTGGTGATCTCTTACGTATGCTATATGGTAAAAGTATGTTTTTTTTTACAAAGTCACGGTATTTAGTATTTGTTAGGCCGAGAATTGAATTAGGCTCACTCGTATCAGATTTAAATAGTTCCAATTAGTTTTTGCGCGCTTCTTAATATTCGCTACGCGAGCAAATAAAAGCGTGCGGTCATATTGGGTGATTAATCTGCACGTCACAGTTACACAAAATGCACAAAAATGAACGTTCACGAGTCGGAAGGAATTGTCGAGTGACTCGTTACGAAACAACGATCAGGTCGTTCTTAAATATATCTGTTGTTCCAATAATGGCTTGCTCCAGGAACACGTCATGCATGCAGTTAGTCGTGATACACGTTAAATAGCAGCTTCTCAGGGTAGCTTTACGTAGCGCGCTTACGTAGCGTAGAAATCGTTCGAGCGCCGAAAGTATTATTCGTCCCTTTGAGTGCAACTGCTGGATTCAGTGAGGCTGTGTCTAGTCGAAATTTATTTAGGTGATTTATTATTCGAATCTATTCTGTCTGTAAATCTTAGCGGTATCTTGTGATATGCTGCTCTATTTTATCACCAGCTGCTATTGCACAAAAAAGAATATCAATAATATATATTTCATTGGTAATAGGCCTGCCATTGTACAATTGAATATATCAGTTGATATAGTTTAAGGATAAAGGAGATTGCAACTGAAATAAAATCGCAATGCTTTGAATATTAATGCACATACGAAGTTTACTATAACCTATAGCAGTAAGTTATTGTGACTCTGATAATTCAACTTACTGGTTTTGGGCGAACGCGAATACATATTATAGCACATCGGTAAAGCCATTGCGCCACTGTTTGACTTGTCGACCTCTATCTGGCCACAGACTTATTCAAATTCCGATCGGAACTAAGTTAATTAAGTAATAGAAACTGTGCGGAAACTAACTCACTTTTAAATAATACACATGCATATCAAGATCAAAACGCACCACTGACAGCTGAAGACTGAACGGACGGGGTCGAGAAAAGGGCCAAGCCAGCTTGCCGCAACACAATCTGATTTACTATGTTACGGCACATACATGTGGAAAAATATAGCTTCCACAGATGATTCAGAAGGACGACTTTAAAAATATGGAATACGTATATACATGTCTGGCAGAGTAAAACAAAGCATAAACGCAAAGTTCTTTTTCATATCAGTGCGTATGTTTATATATATATATATATGTATATATATAGTACGTTTATAATTTATCACTGGTCCATCTTTATGGTTTACTAAATATACTATAAGCAATTGTTTCTAAGTTAGGACAATGTTTGCATTGTTTTTTTGCACCCCGTTAGCGGATACTATTATATCGTATCTCAGATCTTCGTAGTACATACAACGCTTGTGCGTATAGTAATACATGCCTGGAATAATGTCAGCCTCGCTGGATCGAAAACACTGTACTGTGTCGGAAGATTTTCAAATTGCCCCTTTTCACCGTTTGCCTATTCCAGGTATTTCTTTGTTCCCTGTCTAGTCAATTATTCATTCCTAAAAGCATTCAGGCGTCTCGAGTGGTTGTCATTTAGCTAGAAACATTGTGCACGTAAGCACCCCAGACAGAAAGTGACTATTATAGCTTCGTTATTCACAGGCACTGAAGCTGGGCTGAACATTCGAATGCCACCGCTGGCACATACTTGCAGGCGACGACCCGTACCCCATCGATGCAATAGTAAAGTAAGGATGGGAATTTGAGGCGCGAGATTAGCTGATCTTTTGCTGTTGACGCATCTGGACTAGCGAGAAATCGGTGAATCATCAAAAATACGTCCGTCGGCCTCCGAAGCCGTTATGAGCAATGCGAGTTATATACGCTTGAGGGCCGTAACACCAAAGGCACATATACTTAAACTCTTACAGTTGCTAAGTAATAAGTTTATATAGCATTCGTCCTTCTAGCGGCTAACATTTATACAGATGTGCTACCTCGTTGCTGTTTGTTGATGCTAGTCAACGTATTTATTATAACGCATATTCGATTTAGGCTGTCTATAATACGACGGACTTCGGCGTTGATTTGGCAAGAAATCTATTTAATTGAAATTAGCATACAAAATGAACACACTTAGGTCTAGCAAAAGATAGAAAAGTTTTTACTATGAGCAAAAAAAAAAACTTAACATTGATACCATCAGTCTTTTACAGAAACTGCACCTGCAAGCATTTGTCGTTTAGAGCTTTAGGTCGACCCTGCTGCAGTGTCCAGGTGAGTGCGTTTAACTGCAGACGCAGTACTAAGAATTGAAGTATAAAAGATTTTTCGAAATTCCTCATATATAAAAAAAAAAAAATAACATAGAAACATGTTATCTGTTTTACTACAAATATCGCAATGCGAATGAGGCAGAAACAGCAACTTTGGATATAACCAAATGCCAGTGATCTAATAGTATGTCGAGTATGAATCTTGAATGTCAAACACATGGGTTCAGCTTCGTATACGTTTCATTATTTATTATATTATTTTTGTTAGACTAGTTGAAGTTTTATTAAAACTTCAAAAAGTGTAAAGTTCAAACTTGTGTAGCTATTCAAGTGCCTGAATGGTGACTGCATTTTGTATAAAGGGTCTGTAAACTATAATATAAACTGAACTTTAATATTATCACTAATTCTTTTCGTAGTACGAATTCGAACACGCGTGCCTCTAACTGTTCTGCTTTTAAGGCAGGTAACCGATAGGCCCACAATTGCAAAGAATATTTTCGTTGTTGTGTAGGACTATGTTTTTACTAATGTACTCTTGTATTCTATATGAAGGAGTATATAATCAAAGCCAATTAGAAAAAGAGCGGATTCGTAAAATAAATGGCATTATTTGCATCCTCCAGAATTACGTATGCGTGTGTGCCTTTTAACTGGTGGTTACAATACATTGCACAGTGTAACGTTATCATTATAGGCAGGGTAAATCCTTTAAAAGGACACATAGGCCAATTAGCTTGAATGCCCAGATACACCTAGACGAACGATTTAAACAGGGTCTCGTTTGTGCTACGATAATAAATTCAAATGATATTATCACTCTAGAAAATACTTTGTGCTATGAGGGGTCAGGTTTCGGTTTTAATTAGATGCTCTCATTCTGCTGACATCATAGGTTTCTGATCACCCTCCATCGCGTGGCGCCCCGGCGAAATATACGCAGTTCCTGCCATATAATAACATAAACGCATCAGTCAGGTAAACTACTACGTGACTACTTGCTGGAGAAAGGTGGTAGCCATGTCTCTTGGCGTTAATTTCCACTTGGATGAGATGTCATGGCCTAAATCGCTTTATGAACTTAATCAGTTTCACCCGACTGTCACAGCCTATAAAAATCCGCTCCAACCGAAATCGGGAGACTGAACACATTTCGAAACCTTTTCTCTGCAGCAACACAAACAGTTCTGCTTTGAGCTTTAACTTCCTTTTACGCTAATAACAGCTTATAATGGCATGAAACTTAGATGAGTGTTCATTATAGTAATGGAACTAGCTAGCTCAGCGAAAAATTTATCAGCGATTCAACATTATATATATTCAAATTCTACTGGCTTGTGCAATTTAAATGATTCACCATATATGCGTTGATATAACAGGAAGTACAAGCCCTACTTGAACATGAGTCGATTGCTGTCCTTACCTACTAATTGAAATTTTACGAAAATTCCAATTAGACGTTTCAAGGAAAATTTAGCTTGCCGTATTTTGCGAAATGAGTATATCATTCAGACAGTAAACACTTCGGCTTTGAGTTGGACTAAATAAACGTATGTTTACTATTAGCGTCTGTCCAAAGTTTCGTGTAGCGTTATTTCGAAATTCAGATAGATAGAATATGATTCTGTTTCGAAATTCAGAAACGTCTACTCGATAAATACAGTTAATCCAATTAAGCCTATCCATCCTGAATAGAAAGCCGCTGTATATCATGTAACGTTTTGCAGTGTTAATAATAATAAGCTAGTTCTACCAGTGCAGAGCCAATAGTAGGCTGAGGTAGTATATTTCGATTCGGAGATTTTCTGGGGCTTTTTAAAGTATCTATGCGAAGCTATCTGTCCCATAAATGAAATCGGGAGTTTTTATAGACGGAGTCGTCCAGCGCGAATGAAAAGTAACAAAAATTGTAATGTAACATATAGTGTAGCAATGAATAATAATGTCGCTGACGGATACACGGGTACAGTTTAGCTTGTATGAGTTGCCGTCAGCTCATTCTAAGGATTACTGCCATTATTTATTTCGAAAACGTACTGAACGGTCTTAGTTAAACTGGTTTGTCTCATATGAGTTACATTTTGCAGAATTTGTTTGATATCCAATTAACCGTGTGCTGGCTAATCGCAGAAAGAACGACTAGAAACTATTTGATCTATTTTCTGACGGGCCTTCTGTAATGTCAGGCCGATAAATTAACATATGTATATATAAATTAACCAGTTATCACAACGATGGCAAAACGATCTCAAAAGCCAACATCCCAAGGGATTGTACAGTGATTCGGGAAACAATGTTTATTTCAAGCTTTCCAGAGAACTTTGTGCAGTGTACTTATACACTGTGGAAATATCGCAATTGTTTTCCCAGTTTTCAGGTATGACTACAGATAAATTATTACATGGAGTAAAAAGGCAAACTTAAATAACTTAAATGATTGTAACATGAACGAGAGTGGCTCGAGAATCTCCTTGGCTTGAAGCATGTCTTCATTTCTCTCTAGCGGCGTTACCTTTTAATCACAGTTAATTAAACCCGATCTAGACAAATTGTCTCTGCGAACTATGTGTGTTATTCCCCTAATATGCCGCTTGTTGTCACTAGACGAATTTTAATATTTTTAATTGTGGAGAAAATTTATATGCGGGACCTACTTCGCCAAATGAGCCACTTTGCGTCAGAAAATCGGTTCTATTCGAACGCATTAAAAGTGTCCACAGCGCGTAAACGCTATTCAGATATCGGCCGCATTTTTTCTCACTTTCTGCTATCTTCCCATCTTGGGCTTCTGCAGGTGCTTCAACCCCAGCACGCCTGCTGTCCGTTCGTTCATCCACTTGAACCGCTGTTCACCCCGTTAGGCATCGGTCCGTTGCGATGCTTAATTCGACAGCGTCTGACACCTTAATAATCTGTTTTTCTTTGTAGACTTCACCTTCATTCAAGAACTTAGGTGATGTGTTCCAACCATGTAAGCATAACTTTATAACAAAACTAATCGGCGAGATGAATCTGCAATCGGTTCTTAACACAGTTTGCTGCTGGTGTGGATAACGCTTTGACCGGATCAAGCAGTGTCCGTTTGTGTTCGAATCACAGCTGACAGAACATAGAGCTATTCTACGAAATACGCACACCGGACACGCGTTTGCGTTTACTTAGATATTCATGCAAATTTATTATATTTTAGATACGTCGGTATTTAGGCTGAAACATTGAATTTAGGAAAAACGCACGAAGCAAGAACGACTCATAATGGTGTTGTGGTAAAATCTGATAGTGATAATTGAAATTGGACAGCTGTGCAAAGTAAATATGTTTCTAGAATAATTGCAGCGGGAGATGTGAAGGACTTGATAAAGGATACGAGTATTATCGCTGAAATTGATCCAGTTGGTAAGATCATTTGCTCTGATAGCGCTACCTTCCCGAATGTTGAGAAGCATGGGCGCTCTCTTTTTGATAAGTACCAGCGGAACACAGCTAACTAAGCTGTTGCTACAAGTTCGATAATAACTTCACGGGTAGAAAAGTTCGTTCGAAGACGGGGTTTGCGGTGGGTGAGGGCTTTTTTGTCCTAATATGATAAGGCTTAGAACATTCGCAGCTTTTGTTGAAGAATTTTTTTCTGTAAAATGACATGATATATAGTTGCGTTATCGATTCCGCTTCTGTAAGTTTAAAAGAATTTTTTTTTAAACATCTTCAGCTGTTACATCTACGTGTAACCTCCATTTTGTAACACTTAGATCCCTATCTATATAGAATCCCTAAAAAAAGTGATCTGAATTAGACCCTTTTCTCGATCTTTATGACCGATTCGTAGGATCTGGAACCTTGCAAACCTGGGAACCTTTGTAACTGAACAAACTAGTCCGAAGTGTTTAATATTTGCGTTTAATGTCAAGGAGTTTGCTGGAGTCTATCACTGATTGGGATAGAATAAAGGCATTAAAACACCATAACTCAAAGGGCTTTAAGTCAAAAATGATACTTTAAATACGCCTAATAGACACAACGTAGCTGATCTCTTCGTCTATAAATGATATTCTCAAAAAAGCATACTTAGAAATAATCATGTGCGGAAGACAGACGTTTGAATAAGCAATCTAAATCAACCTTCATTAGTGTAACCTCTAAATCCCAACCTCTGTCGACTAGCGACAAAATACATGTGACCACTATTTTTTTTTTATTAATTAGGTATTTGAGAAATATTTGACAATTTTTGAATAGTTTAATAATCCAAACAAGAAAAAATTATAATTATTGATAATAATGAGATGGCCTCTTCGAACATTGACAGGTATTATTTTTAAGAAAAGACGTTTTATCTTACCGAAGCTTTATAGAATTGTTACCGGTTCGTTCCGCCAATATGATGCTGTTAATTTTATTAAATAATTTCTCTTTCTTCTAAGTGGTTGAACCTCTGCGACGAAGATTTTTTTGCAGTGGCACACATTCGAGTGAGTTCTGACCCTGTAAACTATCTGCTTATTGACTGTACCTAGGCTAACCGTTGCCGTCCATTGCGGTGAATGGGCAAAAACTCAGCCAACGAGGTGAGATCATAGTTTCCTAAAGTTTCCTTTATCTGTACGAATAGATATTTTGCTATAGACCAGTTAATCTTCCTCGTACAATTCTGTTCAGCTAGATTTAGAGCGCTTGAAAAGCCCGTAAAGTAAGGGTTGTCTTTGCCATTCGACCTTCCATTTCATAAGCTAGCTTTCAGTCGCAGCCTTGGGCAAGAATCAGTGCCTCGCGCGATTTGAGACAGCAAAGTAGTCTACTTAATGTTATGTTATCAAACGGCCTAATGTCGATTGGTGAAATAAAACTCCTGTCTTTTTTTTCTTTTTTTTTTTTTATAAATGAATACGATCGGGTACTTATTACACACGCCATACTGTGTTGATTCAGAAAATTAAACTCAACGCCTGACGTTTACCGTTTTGCAACTGAGTACCTTATAAGACTTGAGTATGCCACATGTTCGTCTGATACGAAAAGCGACATGCGGACCAAATAAGCATTGGGTAAACGATAAGATTGCCAACAAAAACCCTTGGACTACACTGCCTGCCCTAAAATAGATGCATTATATTAGATTCGATTTGAAAGTAATGGCCAGTTTTGCATTGCATTTACTCCGCTTGTTGCAAGCTGTAATATAGAAGCTCCTCTTTCTTAGGCTTCGATCTCAACAGTAGGTTCTAACACTTGGATAAACAAGATTGTGCGACCGAAAAACATAAATACGAAAAGGAACGACTTTTTAAGGACACATAGGACTCATTGCTGCCCTTTGTTAACAGAGGTTCCAGCGATACCCAGCGGTTTATGATATTCTCAGAAAAATATGTGTTTAGATTACTAAATCTGAGGCAAGACAATGGTAATCATTAAAGGAAAATAAGGAAGTGGAATAATAGTAATAATTAATTGTGCTACATTCTGGCTTACGGTTCTTATGTTTCCCTTATATTCAGCCTACTATTATATACGTTGCCCTATATCTATGTTGAAGTAAAAAAGTATGTATTGTTATTATTATTGTTGTTTATCTTAAAAAGAAAAAAGGTCATATTTTTCGTATATAAATACTGTTACACCTGCGCAATTGTGGTAGATGCCTACGATAGCACCAACCCGAATGAATCGCAATGATTAGCGTTCATAATTGAACTTGAGACGGGTTTATTGAGAATCTTTGTAAATGGACTCTTCGAAAGGACTCGAAAGACTTACTCACATACTTATTTGCTGCGGTTGTTTTTACCATTGAAACAAACCGTTGATTTTTCATATCAGCCCCACAAATATTAACACCATCATTACTAAATAACACTTTTGGTAACAAAAAGTTACTGAATTTAGTTAATTTGCTGTTGAAAAAATCGTGGCCTTATATTTGAACGGACAGAAGTTCTCATCCGGAAGTATCACATAGACCGAATTCAATTCGACTGTGAGACACAATAAGACTAAGAACAGCCAGCCAGGTAAAAAAGATCATATTATTTTAGCAGATCTACATATATATATGTATATATATATATACTTTTTTGGAGGCGAGAATAATAGCCTGGCCTTCCAGCTGGTGGCTTAAAAATTCGACTTAAAAATACTATTTTCAACCAAAAACGCGCGCCACTGCATACCGTTAACACTTAGATATACTAAAATTTTAAACACCCAAGCAATGGGTAATAGTATATCGATAGACGCAACAAAAAATAGAAACAAACACTCGTTGTTATAGGCTGTTTTTCACCTGACGGCATCAAATATATATGACTTTTTTCAACATGCGTTAAAATTACCACACGCAGATCACGTCAAATCACGATCGAACAGTTCGATCTAGCAATGTGTTTACATCGCTACGGTATATTCCAGTTTGTAACCTAGGTTGTATGAATAACAGTAACCTAAATTGGTTCGATAATATTGGCATTATTCGATATTAGGTAGATAGATAGATAGAGGGCATTCTGTACATCCGCTATGAGGGAGAAACGAAGGGTGTCAAGGCTATTGTTCAGGCTGTTCAGACAGATCGAGCGAACAAATATTCCTATTGAGCTCTCTCTAACCATCATGTCATGGGTTAGCTATTACCTTTTCTATATTCGCTAGTAACTCTGCGC
The DNA here is from genome assembly GCF_002443255.2 of Varroa destructor. NCBI lineage: Eukaryota > Metazoa > Arthropoda > Arachnida > Mesostigmata > Varroidae > Varroa > Varroa destructor. Next base: position 3,429,879 of record NW_019211455.1, read on the forward strand.
TGGAGAAAAAATGCAAAAGACAAAACTTTGGGAAAACTCAGACCGCATTATAGTAGCAGTATGACTTAATTTCGGCCTTACGAGACGTCTCCAGTTGATAGATTCGCTTCTCATCTACAAGCAGACAAATATACGTCACTGGTTATCGCATTTCTGTGTAACTCCAATCTCGATCGGTGAAAATATAATGCTGATTTTAAACGTGTTCCAAGTTTAAATTGGACGCACGTTTCATTCGAAAGCCTGGGATATCGACCTTGTCTTTTCGCTCTTAGACACTAAGAAACAACTTAATTGAATGTGGCTTGTCTTTTTCTTGTTTAACTATAATACATACTCGCATAACGTGTCATCATGTGGGAACTCTTGTTCGGACACGAGTGCCTCCAGTTTCTTGACGCAAGTTGTTACTGCCTCCGAATTACAGTCGATTGCGGCTGTTAACGACGCGCTTGCGAAACGGATCACACCTTCAGGTAGAAAAAGATGAAAAAAAAGGCGTAAGAGACTGAAACACATGCAGTGAGGTACATCAGACCCTGTTTTTGTTAGCTTGAAAAATATGGCGTTTTAATGTTAATTAAAAGACAACAGTGTATGAAATGGATAGCCGTAAACATCGTTTGAATGTTCTTTAACCATTTCGAAACTGAATGCTCATACACTAACTCAATAAATCCATTTAGATTTAGAGAAAAGCTAGGTAGTAGTAACTATGGAATCACGTCGAACAGCTCCATAAAGCCATCTATATATCTAATTGTGTTAGTGCATCATGCTTCTTGTTCAACGATACTTATCATTACTACACCTGGAGTATATAAAGTTCATTTAATTGCTGAAGTGCTTAAATGAATTGCTAGTTGGTAAGAAGTAGAGCACAACGAAAAGCTAAATACGGGTCTTTCAGCCAAAGACCTTCCCAGAATATTACAAACAGAAATCGCTGTTTTCTATACGTTACGTTCCTACGGCAGAACCCATTGTTGTCAGTGTTCGTTTCTTTTTTTTTGCCTTGTTGACCAGAACCATTCGATCACATACCGTAAGTACATATAAAGGACCTTTTCTCAAGTATATTTATATAATTCCGCCTTCTTGCTTACCAGAGCCCTGTCGAATTAGAAAATAAAAGCGTTTTTGCTGTGATATACCTCGACTAACCAAGGCATAGGGCAAAATTAAGGAAATGATTAGCATCGAAAACAGTAAAAACACGTGCGCATACTCAAGCAATAATTGGTGATTAAGGTTAGACAGCCTTTGAATGAGAACCTGTACGTCGTGCAATAGCTCAGCCCTGGACTGAATCCAAAGGCAGTTTCATACTTATCGATCGATTGCTGACCAGACCATTTCCGTAGCTGGTCTTTATTGAAGCAATTACTTGGTTCTACTATTGGTAAAAAAATTGCCGCTGATACAGTATGTTACATCCAAACCCAAATGACGAAAAAGAAATTATCTACGATCTATCTGGAAGACAAATCTATAGCATCACCTAATAATGAGAATTTTAGCGCTTTTACGAGCATTCAATTGCTCTAAAGACGTTATGTATAGCATCGTCACATATGGACATCATTAGTGAAGTACTACAGTGGGTAAATCGGTGGCTATGGCTGCTCGGCTGATGGTAGACAGAATTGATAAAATGAATTCGGTTTTCTCGAGTTCCAGGTAATGACAGGACCTGCCGTGTCGTATTTTGTATATTCGATCATCTTATGTTCATGTTCAATTCATTCTAAACAACAATTAGACGTTTATCATGGATTGCACTAACTAGGAGTGGTAGGAAATGCGGGTAATTTGTCGTGGGAGCAGCCATCATTACATTTGGCTATTCCAACGTACTTTTACTCAAGGCTTGACGTAGTAGTCCTTAACGATAATCGTTGTATACAAATTTGATAGAGCACGGTTCAATTTAGTGAAAACAATAATCTTTGAGGAGAAGATCGTTACGGGCCAGACGATCGAATCATCCGATCATATGTTAGAATTGGTGTAAATTATGAGTCTGCTATTCAGACATAATTTAAGATTATGGGTTGAATAATAAATTGACAAAAGTCCTTATCAATACCAGACTACCTTTATTTATCATACTGTTTCCCAGCTACTCAACAGGAACGGAAAGCTTCATTCTCATCCAATTTGTCCTTTCTGCAGGCACTTTACTGTCGTATTCGTTTACTGCACCGAAAAAGATGTAGATGAATAGCCCTCATCACAAATGTTTTTTTATTTGTTATCTAAGTTTATTCGCCGTACAAACAGCAAGAAATACGACTAAAACAGCAGTGAACCCGAACCAATGAAAAGTAAAGTCTTCGGCGTATTTCTACCGGCATTTCGCATACACATTATTTATTTTTAAAAAATACCCACGGTGCTATCGGCTGCTTGTGGAGCCTGACGCTGCCTCTCAGTCTCGATAACCAGGGGTACGTGTCGATAGAGAATTGAGACATCACCGCCTTTGGTCTGGTGCAGTGTATTCTAGAGGGCTATATTTCTCGTGCGCCCGACACGGTGCATAATGATTAACGGCAAGCGATGCAATTGTGCTTTAGTTTTCTATGGAATTATACTGATTCACCATGGGCGGCAGCGGCTTCAGCGTCAGGTCATATCATGCCCGCATACAAAAAGACCACGTTGTATAACTGCAACAGCTTGCCAGACCCGGATCAACGTACGGGTCTGTACACCAGCAGTCTCGGTGGCGCGCGTAGTAAATGTTGTACCATGCATCATTCCGTCACGACAGTGGCAAGAAGAAGCAGTCAGGTGGAGATGAAAGTGTCAAGCTAAACAGTGGATAGCCGACAACTAATAACGAAGCGAAACACGGCCATCCGTCGACCGCTGCAGCGACTAACCATTTAGCATCGTTAAGTCCTGCGATGAATAACCCATAAACCAGGACCAGTGACAATATCAATAAAAACAACGGTGAATCCCACCGGCGTAGCCGTAATAATAACAGTAGTACTGCGAAAAATTCTGGCCTTTGCGTTTTGTCATGAACATTTTTTCGTCAATTAATAGAACAACACTGGAATTAGTCCACTATTGTAATTTAGTGCGTTTGATTCTCAGAGAAGGTATATAGGTTATGAGTATCTCTTCAAATTTCTTTTTTATACAGTCAGCAGTTTTTGTATACTGTCCGCATGAAAAAAGACATCGGATTAAATGAAAAGCTAATATAGCAATACACATAACTGCAGCTTAAGCACCCTTGAAGAAATAAGGTTATCATAGCATCTAGTCTTTCCTATATGTTATTTGTATCGTTTCGCTAGTGCTTTTTGCTTGCTTTGATACTGCTATTGTAGACAGACATTTCTAGTAATGGAAGGATACCTGACGGCGGATTTTTGAAACTTTCTCGTTTAAAAAATGATTTAATTTTGTCATTTAAAATCAGAAAAAAAACTATAGTTTTCCAGAAAACCTGTACATGTAGATTTCATTATGTTGGAGTTCTAGTAAAGCTTAAACTCGATGTTTAGATCGATATATGCCAACTGTTTATTTATAGAAAGGCTTACGTGGCAGATTAACACAACCAACTATGTATGCTCGACATATTACTATACGTGGGTTTATACTGATTTTAGATCATGGAGAAATGAGTAGAAGAAGAAGTCCTAACAAATAAGAATATCTGTACTTGACATCAATGTAATCTAAGATAGTTTACAATTACGGTGCCTGTAAATGTTTTTGAGTTATAAAAGTTAACCACCTTATAAAGAGCACATCATAGTACAGGCAGCTTGTACATATATATATATGCTGATCGTCATTCTAGTAATTAATTCTTTGTTCGTTGGCCAGCCATCAGCCCAGCCGTGTTTGACAAAACTAAATAAAGTTGGGTCAAACGAGTTTCATATCGTATTTTTGCGATATCAAAATGTCTTTAATCACATCATCACAATGGCAGGTCGAACACCCTGGGGTAGTTACGGTGTGTAAAAACTACTAATCGGTGTGAAACTGACAAATCTTCTCACGGAAGTTGCCTCTTTAAACCACCGCGAAGGTGGCTATTCGGTAAGTAGAATAGAAGGTATTATCATATTTTAGTTTTATGTTCAATGTTGACTCAGGCTAAGATACGGTCTGATTAGGCCTAGTAAAGCGAATACTAGATAAGGATTGACACAACGAGGAAGCTATGTTCCGTTTCCGTAATCGAGCGCGCGTTTTATCAACAAATAAACGCTATTAAATAACACACTATATATTGCACAGAATAGAAATAATAACAGAACAATGTTAGTACATCACAAGCTCATTTGTACAGATGAATGAATGAATACTATTACGGTCAAAAGAACCCTTAGCCGAAAATTAAATAAGAAAACAGTCTATGCTCGGTATCAATTCAATAGGTCGTAACAGTTACAAGCCAGTAGAAAACATAGCTTGGAGCAGTTTTATTATGATGAAATATTCTATTTTACGTAATAGATGAATGCCTCAAGCATCTGCTTATTTTTGCAAGATTGCTCTGATGTTAATAAGTACCTATGCTGCAATACATGACGTACACGGTAAATAAAGCATCCGGTAATTATATGTTCATGATTTTTTACTTTCATATGTTTATGTATTATATTTACGTTTACATAACTAATTATCAACCATATATATATATATATCTGTTTGCAGTCTGAATTTAAAATGCTAAAAGGGGTCGGCAAACAAAAATCACCTATTTTTTTTACGTGTTAGTTTTATGTTCTTAATTATTCGCAATGCTACAAGATACCCCTCGCTACTGCTCTTGCATAAATCTGCATTTTTTCAATTGTGTTAGCCTTACTAATACAACTTCCACTTAAACTCTGCTTAAATTTCGTGGACGACAATTTCCTAACTGATATAAATACATATAAACGGTCAATGGTCAACAAATAAATCTGGAACGTTTCAGAGCTCTCATCCACTGTTCTCCGTATCACGTATCGGTCAAATCGATTGTCTACATTTTATATGTATGCGGTAGCAAAGGCTATCAGTAAAAGCTTTTTTTGCTATTTATTTTCTTATTTTTGTCAGCTGTTAACATATGATGACGAATGATATATCAGTGTACCTGTCTAATGAAGTTAACAAGTTGCTACTTGACAATGGAAAATAGGAGCTATTTGCCTTAAGCCTCTGTTCTCGCTAAAGTTAGGCCTAATTTAATGTACATGTGTACGACTCAAACAACCTCTGGCGGACTTAGAATGGGACTGACCTGATGTTTTAGGACCTAATCAATACTAGTTTCTTGAACGGATATCAACGTTAGTTTAGTTTTAGAGGCAAAATCGTTGATATTACATGTATGAAAGTCCGATCGCGAGATTCACAATCATTTTGTGGTCCTTCGTTCTCTGTAGCAATTTGGCCGACAAAAATATTCCGAAAGGTTTTCAAATACAAGCGCACTTCACTAAGCTGTACTTGTGAACTGCATATACTTTTATTTCGTCATCTTTGTGCAACTAATATTTAATCATTGCACATATGTCGTGAGCAAAATAAATAGTTAGCTTAAACAAAGACCTATTCAGCGTAATGTTTTAGCTAAACGCTCCGCACAATCAACAATCTGTCGTGTCAAAAACACTTTGTCTATAGGCGGGCACAAATTTTCCACAGCTGAGCAAATGGCTTTCATGTACGGCCATATAAATGATCCCACATGTTATTACGGAAGACTTTTGAACTTCAGGAGTGAAGAGACAGCGAGGACTTAGAGTCTGGTACACTGAAGACAGATACTATTAATCATTTGATCACAACCCGAAATGGTAATTTGGGTTGATTGCGGTTTGCCACGAAAGAAAGGACATGCGTTACACTGAATGAGGTGGTGCGACGTGCTCATTATAATTACCTCCAAAGTCTGATTGAAGTACCTTAAGTGCATCACGTAATATCCCTCATCACGGTCTTGTCAGTAGCTAATAAATAAATGAACAGCTTAGAATATAATGATAGATATGTACAAGACGCTGAGTGGCCCGTTCCTAAACAACACGCTGTGCACCCTATAATAAGGGATTATTACAAATACGTTTGGCATAATACTAAAAGGCAGTGATGTTCTTCAGAGCCTGGACGAAGTGCAGTAGAGCATTGGTATTACCAGACCTAGTCAATGTAATCAATGTACTAGCATCACACATAACCTTTAAGTGTGTCCCGTAAACTTGATGCTTTAAAGCTAATTTGTTGACGTCTTTTAGCAGGCGGGCAAGTTTAGATTTTGTGTGCCGTGGAAGTTATAATTAAGATGGCCAGAAATAGAGCTTCTAGAAGAAAATAAAGAAAAAAAAACATAATTAACCATTTACCTATGCTGATTTTCCGACATTGTGTAGCGTCATGTTCTCACAACGACCATTGGTATCCTACAGATGTCGAAACAGAAGCATACCTTAGGCACTGGCGTTTCCTTTACTTACAATCGTTCGTAAAACTCAATAGTCGAACCTTGAGAGAATTGCAATTTCTTTTTCGACAGCTGCATAATATAGTCAGCACCGTAAATTGTTGGATAATTTATTCGCGAACAGACAAACACCTTCGAGGTCGTCTAGTTGAACATTGCTGCCATAATAACACCAGATTAATAAACGCTAACAAAATTTAACGATAGGATAGATTTGGTAGCAGAATCAATTGTACAAACAGCGGTAAATGCGTTACTTTTAAAAATTTCAAGAAGTCTGTTAACGATTTTTTTAATTGATGTAGATGTTCCTACCTTTTCTTTTATTTGCTGATTCGTGTCACTGAAGTGATGTGCCAAAGATCATGGGGGACGCCACCAGTTGCGTTTTATGCAAAGCAAGTGGGTACCAAGCCCGCATGCTAACCAGAAGATAGACAAAAAACAAAAAAAAATTAGACAGATATATCGGAGTATAACGAAAAATTTTGTGGTAAATATGGCCGTTTATTGATAGCCAGGAAAAGATATGTTTCTTATCTTTTGTCCCGATTTATCTTTAAGCTCCTCACGACGTGTTGTATGTAATACTTGAGAATTTTTTTCCCTCAAAATAACTTCTGGATCTGTTTCCTGTGTTCGAGATTGGTCAGTACATCTGTGTCTTCCTATTCCATTTCTTCACCACGACCGACTAAAAATCAGTCGAATTCGGTAATCTGAACAGATAAGAATGATATCTGTCACCTTTCCTAGGTAAAACAGCAGAAAACTGAGTTGACTGGTGAATGACCAGCTAAAAATAAGGGGTACCAAGAGACAGAAAAGGAAACAAAAGAGTGTCTATAGCGGATATGTCTTTATCGTTGTGGCCTTTTGGTCACTGGTAGCGGGGGACACCGCAAAACAATCGACGTTTTAGTAACAGAAATATGTAACCTTTCTATCATTTGAACTTCAAGCTGAACTGTACATTTTGTGAATCTATATAGAATGCCTATTTACATAACCTATTTTCTTGACTACACTGCTGCCGCCGCAACGTAACATACGTAACCGTTCGTTTGATTAACCTTCGAAAAACAGTAATTTGTTATAATAGTTACATAGCTGCCGTTGAAAGATAACCGCCTATGTTAGGATTTATGCTTGCTTCTGATTTGCGTCAATGTCGCTTAGTTGAAATATATATATATATATATATATATATATATATATATATATATATATATAATATGTATATATAATAATAATAGTATATATAAGGTTCAGGTGATCTATTCGATTTCGATGCCTAGATAGATGCTTACAATTTTTTCTCTCTAAAAGGGAACGCTTCAGTGAACTTCGTGTAATGACAACACTGATCAATCGTAAAATTATTCGATGACAGGTCTCAAAAGACGACGGCTAGAATCAACCAAACATATCCGGGCCTCATTGTTCAGTTTGCCACTGATTTGTAGCCAGGTTTTTGTCAGTTGAAGCGAAATGATCTGAACGTAATTTCAGTTGTCCCTCTGCTTCCACAGATTTCGGAGACACGGGATATAGGTCAATCTAATATGAAGCGGACATATACGGTTAACTTATCTTATTTCGATACCGAAGCGACAATACGTTTGTAGGGCACACAGATTACCAATCAGATGCTAATTTAAACGATAATAGAGCGAACGATTTTCAAAAATAGATCGCTCTAATGAGCTCTAACTTTCGCATTGATTCGCGAAAATCTTAGTTTTGTAGTAGGTGTTTACTATTATCGTTTAGCTTGGACGCTCTATATGTCCGTGGTACAATTTTACTAAGGAACAAATATGAGGGAGCTCCCAACATCCTGTTCTAATGCATTTGATAACTCAATCAATGGCACCATATTTAGCGGTGTATTCGTTTTGCATGTATTGTCGTCATTATTGCTATGACCTCCTTATGTTTGCCATTTATAATATCTGTTTCTTTATTACGAAGCTTTTGAAAAAATTCGATAGAATAAAGCATAACTTTTAGGCTTGGAGAAAATAAATTTTAATATTATTAATAATGATGGTAACATTAATACTAATAATCATACCGATTATAAAATATCGTCCAGAAAATTAAAGGAAATTGTTTTTTTGTTTACGAATCCCATGTGGCGATATGTTGGGCTATTCAAGAAGTCCTTTATTTAAGAAAACCGCTTGATTACACATACATAAAAAAAAACAACACACATTCACAGCGGATTGCGCGTTATGTACGACCTTGTAAATCAAGTTTTCTCGGATGTTGTTGGCTAATCCGTACATACAGACGCAACAATTCAAACTTAGCCTAAGGTTCTCGTTATCAACTCCTGCCAAGCTTCGCTGTTATCTTAAGAAGATTCCGTCCATTTCATTAAGGGTGTATCATATTGTCTACTGCTCGGCTAAGGCTTTTACGTTAGTTTTCTCTGTAGGGAGATTGCAGGTGTAGACTCCTTCCCAACATTTTTCATCACTATTTATTAACTACGTCTGTTTGCTCATGACGCTTGGTACTGAACTCCTCAGCGGCGCATTATCTCAACACAAAACAATAAACAAAAACAATTGTAAGAACGAGTGTCTTACGCTACTGATGACTGCTGTATTGGTGACAGTATCATCAGCGGTCAAATTCGTCTTTCTATTAGTCGTACAGAGAGGGAAAAGCATCTAAGAAATAAAAAATAGACGCCCTTCCTTGGCGTAATTATCTGATCTCGTCGGCATGAGGGCGACGTTTACGTATCTACACCAGTAACGCTCGAACCTGTCCTACTTAACATTACCATCATATACTACTTTTACTAACATTCTCCAGTTGTTGTCTGAACGGTGCCCTATACAGACTGACCACGGTGAGCTTCGCACCGTCAGTTTAACCGATCTTCCGCTTCTAGGCGACGGCAAGGAAAAAGTCGGAAAAGCTGATTGCTGACGGCGATTGATCAAAAACCATAGCCGAATCAAGAGTATCTTCGTTATCGTCGCCGTTGCACCTACCATAAGCACAACGACGCTTCAGGACGATAAAGACGACACGACAGGCACAGGACTGATAAATGGGCACATCTATGTTGCTCACTCCGGATCGGTAGTGTGACCAGCTTCCATAACAGTGCCGTATGCTTTAATATGGTAAATTGGTGGCACCAGTAAAAGCTGATCAGAGGGCGAAATGCTAGGGATGAAACAGGGCAGGCTGCAGGAAGAGACAAGGCACTCGGTCTGCCACGATGATAGGTGAAAATCGGATTTCGGAAACATCAAAAAATGCTCGTCTGAACAAAACAGCAATAACAACAACAACTACCGAAAATGAAAAGGATTCGAGCATGGAGGTTTTGCAATTCGCAGCTGGTAGATCTGAATACTACTGAGCCAACGCAGTTGCAATCACTTAATAATACTACGGTCATTATCACCGTTACATTGCTTTCAATATTGAGTTTAGCAAAGAAGTCAGCTAGCTCCATTAAAAGCTATAAGTACAACAACAAACAGAAGACGAACTTGCAGATTTCCCTATACGTAGAACGGATAAGCAGAACTAGCATTTTAAGCTCTGCGGCAACGAGCTGGGTCGAGAAAAAGGACAGGAAGAGACTGAAAAGCAGACAAGTGTTATACTGTAGAGTACTATCATTATTATTACTATGTTGGTACAATACACAGCATCGGCTCGTCAACAAGACCGCTGTTGCGGACTACTATACCTTGTTGCACTGTAGGTGGCCACAACAATAACAACAAGAACCATAAAATCGATGCAAAAATCAGCAAGTTACAAATATATACGTTACGATCGAATATAGCATTTTGCCACTGTTCTATATAAAACACCAAGGCGTTGCAAACTATCCGACCGTTCGTATGGTCCTGTTCGGCCACGCCGACAGCCAACGATAACGATAGGATAACAACTAGACCAGAATAAGCAGATATGTAGAATTATAGTTCTGATGTGTAGAAGAAAGCAATTGTAAGCTAAATGATATAGTTTTGTAGCCAATCGTCGTTCTTTCGGGTGTTCGTTTACGGTATTCAACTATTTTAACGTTATAGAAACTTAAAGGCGAGCACAGGTCCGTTCCGTGGAACTAAATAGTAGAAATGGGCCGGCGAGCAGGAAAACTAACGACGGGCCAACCCCACTGAAGTTATTTGTCTTGAAATTATACTGTGTATCATAATAGGGAGAGAGAGAGAGAGAGAGAGAGAGACGAAACGAAAGTTGCGAAATCACGATTTTTATCTAAACCGTACCAAACCGTCGTAGGGTCTAAACGGAACGCTGATGAGCCTGTTATCTGAAACGTGTTATAGAACCGACGTTAATTTTCCCTTATAGCTACCTGTAGGCAGTTGATGTATTGCGCCTAAGATGCTTCGCCTTTTGAATGTTTAGGAAAACTGCTGAAGTTGGAAAATAGAAGATGGCCCGATAAGTTTCGTCTACAAAAAATAGAATATTAACTCATTGAGTACGTTATTTGTCGCATTATAGCAACAAGTGACTCGAAATAGCGGAGCGCGAACAGTTTGAAAAGCTTTTTTAAAGCGTTCTTGTATGATAACCCCAATCGGAGTCGACTGCGATACGTGGGTAGCTTTAGCTCAGTAAAATACTTACTGGCAAATCTGGAATACTTGTTTTCCGGCCTTTTTGCAAATTTTCTTTACAGTACTGCGCCTTTGCTGGCATCACAGGCTTAAGCGAATAGAAAATATGCAAGTTGGTAAGAGCTAACTTGAAATCTACGTACACCTTGTACAAGTTACCGGTCAAATTCATTCGAGGGACTGCTTTCGAGTAAACATGTTCGTGTATTTGTGACATATGAATGTAAATGGCGGAGCTACTGTCAATGCTGTTGGATGGACTGCTGGTGGTAAATCAAACGGTTTATAGACAACTGCTAAGCGGTGTCTGGGTTTGCTGAATCGCTTTCTATAGCAGTTTTACGGTAGCAGTACGATATATAAATGTACGGGTTATTATTTTAGTTTAAGCGAAAAATGACTCTTATCAACATCGCAGTAATCGATAGATAACTTGAAAAGTAGTGCCTCTAGGAGACATTTTATGGTCGCAGGTTTTTGGCAAGATGAGAAAGGAACTGAGACATTCAGGCACGGGGGAGCCATTAGCTTTCGTATGAGAAATGTTTGGACACAAGGTGAATGAAAAACATCATCTACATGCGCTCGGAAATACATTTTCACCAGAAACAGGCAGCTACGACTGTACGGAAGCAAGAAGCAGATCGGCTCGGTATTAGAGATCAAAAATCTAATACGATTCTATTAGAGACTACTTTGTGTTCGACCCGTTCTACGATCGTAATGTACACTTTATTAATAACTACAAGCCACTGTAATTTCCAATGATCTTATGTCGCCAGATATTCATCGATAGTTTTATCTGTCGAACCACTACTAGATGGTTACGACTTGTAAAAATGTTCAAAAAACGTCCATATATTTATAAACTGCTACAATTTGAAGTTCTACCGCGAATATGTACGCCCGAACGTCCGAGGGACCGTATCACTTCGTACCAGGGCACTGCTTGGCTTGCAGCACGGATATGTACGCCAGATAAAATGGAATAACTATTTTTATCATTATGTTGATAGAAGCAGGTCGGCGACACCAATCATCTGCGAATATTGCGCTAGACTGATCCTATTATACTGTCACTGAACTTACTTTTCGATGATTTAGAAGTTCTGTTTTTATCGTTGTTTGTCCTATCAAGATGTTATTCGTTACCCGTGTCACAGCTAGAGTATTATTCATCGACCCGTTTTGTCTCGTCGTATGGACGATAGAACTACTTGTCGCAAGGTTAAACTTAGTAGTTAGCTACTATCATCGTATGTTCAACTTATGAGCGCATATTTATGCGATTCAATTCGGTTCCTCCTGCATTCATTTTATCTATACGTTTTCTATTTAATCGCGGATTTTTCACTTCAGTTCGATATCTAGTAATTTCAATATTTACAGACACTTGTTAATATTAATTTACCCCTGTTGGACTCGGCTACTTTTGCTGTAAAATTTATAATATTATATATTTAAGCGTCGAAATAAGCCCGAATATTGACGCTTGGCCATGAGCTTAAATGACTCAACCCGCTTATTCTGAAGGCTTGTCGGCCAGTGACTTATTATATATTCCAGTTTACTGCTATTGAAATCGATTGTAAATGAGCAGACCGTAATGACTTGTTGTTAATGGCTAAAGAGCATGTACGAAATTTCGTACGTTGAGATGAATGGTACATCATGGGAGCACCGCGTTTCGCCTGACGGCATTCATTCATTCATTATTTATGTAGGCATGGTTACGGGCAAATCAGCGAGCTTGGGCTCGTCCAAAGCCGTAGTACGGATAGACAAATTCGTTTGCTTAGTGGTCAGGCCAGAAGTGTCGCCTATATCATTTTCCACACGACTTCGTCGCGATCGGCAGCGTAACTAGATGAAAGCAACGGTAACAACTGTAATGTTGTCATTAGTAACAACTATCGCGCCGTTAAAACGCCTACAATATCATAACAACAACAAGTTCGAAAAAAAAAAAAAAAGGCACATTCTTCAATCGGTGTTAAGGGTCGGGCCCTTAACGTGTTTGCCTCTGAACCGGCTTCGGTGTCATGCTTTAGATACGTAAATAGTACTGGGTCTAAATAAGCCTAATAACGCCACTTGAGACAATATCTATGATCATCGTCGTAGCAAGCAAGCGCGAAAATAGGATTCAAGAAAGGATAAAAGGAGAGGGGGCCTCTGGGGACTGACGGCAAATGGGAGACGCATGAGGTTTCCCAATGTTTTGGCGGCCCTACTATAGCTATGGTGACAATGATTCAATCTACGCAGCTTAGCCGCAGACAGGCTAACTGACCTTTGAAGCTGCCGATTCCTGCTAACTGTCTTTGCGATCAGCAAGCTCTTTACTGTTCGACTGCTGTGCTGTGTTTCTACACAAGCGTATTAATAAACAACCAGTCACCAAGAAACTGAACACTGTTGCCCATGCCGTCGTCGGTGGTTGGCTATCGGCAATGAAACGAGTGATACATTGTGTGGGGCAGGGGCTTCGAACCGAATCTGATAAATTTGCCGGCGATCCTAGCGATGGTCGCCACTAGCCACTGCTGATCTGACGTTAAGCCGGCTTCGTGCACAGCGGTTCCCTAATTCAGTCAGTATTTACACGTAAGTCGGGCGTTGCTAGCGTAATTGCTTGAACGAATGCCATGTGCGTATGGCACACAGAGAAAGAATGAGCTACTGTATAGGGAGACTGATCTAAGCAGCCCCTGTCGTAGTTAAGACTACGATGTCTGTTTATGTAACTGTAAGGTAAGTGACGCGAAGCGTTTTCATTCAATATAACAGCGACTGCTTATTATATCGAATGCAAACGTAGCGGTAATAGCTACTACAAGCATGCTACTAACAATAAGAGACCGACATTGATCGTGCATTTCGTCTTCACGATAGCCACTGATTTAATGCAAAACGCCGACGTAACGTTAGGTCTGTGGTCCTGTGTATGTGTTGTTATGACGCCATGATGGACGCGGTTTACATACTATTGTAAAATATGTATCGAAAAACATCAACTCGGTAGACCCATCGATTCGGTGGCTCAGTTCTATAGTATAATAATTAATATGGCTGTGTTATCCGATCGTTGGTAGAGCTATATAGATCTGTCAGTTGATTACGGGGGCTAAAAAAAGATCTGAAATGTGGGGTCAACCTTGGGTGGCTTAGGCAATATCAAGAGGGATTTCTAAATAGTGGTGAAAAGAAGTTATAAACAAGAGGCTTACCTTAGTGGTTTGGACCTGGTAAAAACGTGTTATATGTAAAAACAGTAAAGGCTCCGAACAGTGATAAAATCCTACTGCAAAACAATGCCCACGATATATGTTGCCATATCTATCAGCCAGGCCATTGCTCCGCAGGTAACTTTGGATCATGCTTTCATCAAAGAGGCTATAATTTATTTAGCGTAAATACACATTCTGTCTGTAATTTATAAGATTGATTAATAAAAATGAGGTACAAATCCATTGACAAAAATGGGACAATAATTTTGAAGCTTATAATTGGCAATTCGTTATTGACGCTACGTCGTGCAACATGCTGACTGAACTCGCGAACGTGTATTTCCCTACCATAAAAATCTCAAGATTAACGTATAGGTCAGTATATAAAATAGACAAATTTTCCCAGGTATACGAATGACATAAACCCACTATTGTATACTCATAATATATAATATACAGTACGAATAGTTTCGTTTCGCGTTAGACCTTCTTCACGCTCAGGACTGAGCGCTGTTAGGTGGCCTAAGCAAGGCTAAATAATAAGTACATGATTAGTCTCACGTCTTTCCTACATTGGGTCAAGTGTTTAGGAGCGACCTAATAAGGTCAAAAAAGGACATTGCGAGGGCTTTCCAACGCCGCGTTCCCGTCAACTCCAAGAAGCCATAAGAGCTCCGACGATGTCAACTAACAAAAAAAAAAAGAGTAACTCTCATAGAACGTAAGTTAGCCAAAGAAAACGCATCGCAGTAACCTCAGTAACACACGCAGTGACGTTTTACTTTGCACTGACTGTTTCGCACGTGTAGGCGCAAAAATAGGAGAAATATACGCCAACCTTTATAAAACAAACGCAATCCTTGACAAGTTTTCAAAACTTAAATCAAATTCACACTCTACATAGTAAACAAGCTTTTGTTGCAGTTTGATCCCTAGCACCTGCTTCAGCTTTTGGACATGGTAGGTCGGTCGATTCTCTCCATTTTCAGGATGTGTTAGATAGCAGCATAACCTTAGTGATAAAACTTCTACGGGAATTTCGCACGTTTGTAGAAACAGTTTGAAACGGCACGTTACTCCTTCTTTCGCCTATCATTTGTGGTAGGCGCTGCAAACCTTACGGCATGCCTTAAAAAAGTCCTGGATTAGACGAGTGACTTGAGGACTTGACTGGCGCAGACTAATCGCTAAAGTTATTCCTGTACTCGAAAAAAACTAACCCAGTTGGTATGGCTGTTACGACTGAAGCTGAAACAGTTGTTGAGCTGAAAGCAGTAACCTGTATGGCCTCATTGTGCCTACTCCGGACCTCACTTACACCTGATTTCTGAAATGAATTCAACGTCGTGGTAAAAAGGAAAGTACAGCAAAAAGTGCCGGTTTTCTCCCCAATAGTTAGCCAGAGGATCAGGGAACCTATTGTATTATTCTAAAACATAATGGGGCCATTTAATTTAACTAACGATGTGCAGTAAGGTATCTCATAATGTCAGCCCTATTTTCGGTTTTAATATTTCAAGATTCATTGGCACATTACTAGGTTGTCTTTTTAGGTGGTGCTTTAATTCAAAGCTGCAGGCGACCTTTTTTTCGGAAACAAATACCTTATAGCAGTACTGAATAAAAAATATGAAATATTTGCTTATCTTTAAATTGTAAATTCCTAGTCATTGGTGAGAGCTTTCAGAAAGACTAATGACATATAATTCTATAGCAGGTATACTTCGAGGAACTATTACGGATTAACGCAGGTTTCTATAGCTAAAGAAAAAAAATTCCCAAGATGTTTGCTAACCATCATAACGCGTTTTTACAGGTCCTGCGTTCGAAGTCTATGCATCAGGAAGTTGACCTATGTATCTGAATAAGCGGTTTAGGTCCACCTAAGGTTGCGTGCAAATTACATACACTTCCAGCCACGGAGTGTCAGACAGATGTTTGAACGTATGATTAGGCAACAAGCTCAACATACGAGAAAAAGAGATATAATAGTTACCCATTAAACAGGGAAGACTGGACCTGAGAGCAGGAACTACGAAATTAGCCTTGTTTGTTATGTCCTGTCGGCCTTCGGATTCGGCCGACTTGCTAAATCTTAGTTTGTTAGTAATGAAGTCCATTCAAAGTCAAGCAACGCAAAGAATGAAGCTGTGGGCGGTGCCAAATCACAGAGAACTTTGTAGTATGTTGGACTACAACTTACTGTTTATGGTTTTGTTGTTGAGATTAGGGTTTCGATAATGCGGGCCTTATAAATACCCCAGATGTCCGGGTAGGATGGCGAGTTATGCAAAAATAAAGCCTAGGATGGTTAGTGTGGTTAACTATTAAATACTATGATAAAATGTTTTCGTGTTGGACAAAAATGGCTATTGTATCTTCAGTTTCGTACAGTTTCGTATAACGTTTTGTAGAGTTTTGTTAATGGCCGTAACAGGGAACCTAAGAAAAAAACAATTTTTTATCGATTCGATTAGTCGTGCAGTAACTGTTTGAATCAATGCAAAAAGCAAAGTTGTGTGTTAACGATGGAGCTCGATTCTCAGTCATACTTAGTACAATAGATCTCCGTCGGGAGTATCCACGATATTATGAGAATGATTCGTCGCATCACCCAATCAGTATCGATAACAAACGGTGATTGAGAACATAAACATTGACGTCATAACGCGGGCATGTTATACTTAAAAGCTGTCATCAGCATGGAACGGAGATAAGCCAGCAGCGACATGTAACAGTCAAAAAATGTTACCATAACAATATTGTTTACTAATCCTGAAAGTGCCCCATATACCCCATACCGTGAGATGGTACGTAGATGTGCATTTTTCTTAAACCGCATTTATTCTTCTGCATGTTGAAAATCAACTTTTTTCTGCTTATTTGATAAGTTGAGAAATGATAATTTGCTTCACAGATCTTCTTGTTTCGAGCCATTCGTGTGTTTTGTGGACGAAATCGTTGCTTTATTTATATCTTTCCCATGTTCGCATTAACTGAATGTGAGCCAGTAAACCCGAAACAGCGTTTGCGGACAGGGCGCTTTCTCAGGCAGTCGATACTCCGCTTGTAGGTCGGTCAATAAATAAAAAATAAATCGATCCCCTGTAATACTACAGCGTAGCGAAAAAATGCACTTAACTGATTACTGACGAGGTAAAAGTAACTGCTTTGTGTTACGTGCAGACTTCACAAAATGGAAATTATCAAAACTCCTTACAGGTTATTGTCGCAAGCTTTCCTTCGACATAAGCAAAATATACAACTTGACGATAAAACACTTCCATTCAAATGAGGCTTATGAAAACCTCAGAGATCACTCCGATCTGCACACAATAATGGATAGATGCCTACACGTTTTGCACCTCAGAATGCGGCCGGTCGAAGTTTCCAGACCTAAATTCGGGCTGATGGAGCAAAGAGCATACCGAATACAACAAACAAAGCTACGCATCGAAGTCGCTTTTTTTTTTTTTTCTTGGGTAGTAAATGCGTATTTGTACGTGCAACAAGCGTTGTCTTTTAGAACGTGCGGAATATCACGATATGCGGGACTCACCAAAGCCATTCCGATACGAAATTTAGTCTTTCACCTTTTATTCGTTGACGGGTACATATCTCAATAGTCTGTTCCGAGATAACATTAAGAGGCAAAATGTCATCGCTCTTAGGAACATCTCGGCTGAACAGTAGCAAGAATCAGGTAGATCTCGGGCACCGTGAATGGCTGTAGATAGAAAGACTGAGTTGCTCTCATACGCGTGCGTCTTTGAAATAATAGTACTGATATTTCAATTTCATCAGTCTTCCTGGGATGGACACATGGGTATTTCCATAAAGAAACGCACTGCAGAACCACAAAACTTTTCATATTCAATTTCTGTAAAATGTTCGTATTCCATGCTTGTGCCAGCATAGTTTATGCAGATCTTTTTTTTTTTTGTTTAGTTATTTATAATTCTCAAAAAGGTCAGGATACTTATATTAGGGAAGGAGAACTTATAGTAGTTAAAATAATATAAAAATATATACAAATTTGGAGTAGGTTTGGACATCTGCTTCGGGTCTTAATTAATTATTGTTTGCTCTGTAATTTTTTTTATAAACGCGAGGTGTTTTATCAACGAAGCTGTCACTTTTGAGCGACTCTACGAGAATTGCCAGCGGCGTTACGCTAAATAGCAATGTGACAACGGTGACCCGATCGAAGAGAAGCCCATTTCGATATTAGTTAATCAACGTAAGAGATGAGTTTGTGCTTGAAAAACCCTACCCTCTCAAGTCGGCCAAATGTTCTGTCGACAATACGATGGACAGAATTACGCTTTATGGCTGTTATGCCGAATAAGAAATAGCAGTAACAATTTCTCCGGGTGTCAACTATACGATAGGCAGTGGACGTCGAAACCTCGTCTACTATTTTAGCTATTAGAACTTATACAAATAAATGATTACTTCAGAATTTCAAACAATTTAAGCGTTCAAAAAAGATCTATCTGCGTATTGGCATACAGAATCTATAATATTGAGGGCAAACGAGAAATACTCTATCTTTCAATAAAAAGCTGAGAAAGCAAAGCGTCATGTATCGAATATCTGAAAGGCACGTACATGACGAGAATTGGATCCTTGGATCATCCGACTCTGACCCAACCAAAGGCGTTCATTCATCAAAACGCCTTCATTTTCGATAGTTCTCATTGAAATCAACCATTCCGTGTCATTTCCCTGTGACAGAAATACGGCAGTCTACTCATCGCTAATCGTTACCGAAATGCAGTAAGTCTTATTTAAGAACAAGACTGGGTACAGAACAATTTCTTATTAGTTGTGAGTGGTAGTTAAGCTTATGTAACACTCGACAAGCGTGTTTCTAGGAAAAAAAAAAAAAAAAAAAAAAAAAAAAAAAAAAGGTCAACATTTACCATTCGAGGAGATGAACATGGCGCTCATCCAGAGCAATACCGGAATCATTTTTGTAGTCCAGCACATTTTGAACAGTGAAATTTCAATAGATGTTAACACTATATAGTCTTCTTTTGCACTTGTACGATATAATCTTCACTGAGCTATCTTAATCAATGGTCAGTATTAACCGTATGCATATCTTGTTCAACATCGAAATACTCTCAAACATGTGAGCAGATCTGCTCAACAGCATATGTACGAGCAAAAAATCAGCCTAGAGAAATTCAGAAGCATCACAGGCGTATCCGTTTAGGACTTCCTACAAGAAATCTGTTTCCATCACCACCATTGTATAGTCCTTTGGATCTCGTTTCGGGTATTTACTTAAGGCACCAAACGTCCACTTAGCGAAGTCCACCTATCCCGAAATGCCGAAGTTGTTTTTGTTGTTAGACGAAGTGCAACGGTAGACCGTAATGACTCCTATAACTTGTTAAGGCTTAGATATTGTAGCAGTTGGAACCTTGGACAGAAGCCGATTCGCAGCCCTGTTTCGACGCCGAGCGGTCTATTTCTGAACACTGTGTTCGCTGGTTAGATACGGTTACACGCGTAGTGTAATGCATATTGAAAGAGGCGGGGAAAGAACGTGTCGTGAAGACCTTGTAGCGAGCGGCCGCGACGCGTCACTGACCAGGAGAGGGCTGTTTGCCGCTTCACGCTCTTGTTACTGACAAGAATCGGGTGTTTAAATATCTCTAAATTATTATTGTTACACGTGTATGAATGAAGAGTTTCTGTTGAGTTGCTTTTATATATGCATACACTGTTGTGTGATAATAAAAAAGTGACAAAAAGAAAAAATACAACTGAGCTCCCATTAGATGCGCTTCTTCAAAAGAATTTTTTTTTTGAGGATCCAGCTGGTGGGTCGTCCTTAAAAACTTCTTATTATTAGACCTCTTCTTCGAGGACGTACGGAAGACGAAATTAATACATACATGGGATGACAATCGAGATTTGCGGAACGACAAGATACCGTCTGTCATTGTCATCGCAAGAGAAGATTCCCCAGAGTATATTAATGGTGCGTTTCAGAAGCTTTCTAAACTACCACTGGCTAAATATTTGGCAACACCAGTTGGATTCCGGATACATGGACAAACCTGAATGACAAAAGTGCCTGAGTACGGAGGAAATTGTTTGCGCCTCTGACGTTCTATCAGAACAGTTTAGATATGTGGCACGTCAATGACATACGAGGATCCCTCCAGTGTAATACATAACAAGCAAGAAACAAGTGTTCTTTCAGCGGAACAATTAAAGCAAGCATACATGGTTTTAACACGTAATATTCCGCAACTCCAAACATGACAGCGGGTGGCCCTGTTAGAAAAAATCGCATAAAGCGCATGACGTCTTCCTCAGAAGACTACAGAGGTACTTCGCCGTCTAGTTTTGTCTTTTTTTTCAGATTAAAACTATAATCAATCGTCCAACAGCACTGTACTAGTCTCATTACCTGTAAAATCTCGCACGAGTAATGGCTTTATTTATTTATTTATTATATACTTCTTTGTTTATTTGTATTTCTATAGGGTTTGGCAGCTCTCGAACGCTAACGCGACAATGAGTGCGATGTCGTTTCTAGCGACAGCATGTGCAGTATCTATGGGTTGCCTCCCTGGTTTGATCTGCCGCCATTGCTGTCGTCTGCTATTTTGTCTATATCTGTTGTCTTTTGCACGACGATAAACCGAAAAGGTTAACTCTTCGAAATGGACAACACAAAAAAAATAAAGGAACACATTTCAGTGGCTGTCAATAACGACGATTATGATGGCTGTCTATATGTGATAGTTTCGCATCAACAGCGCAAGCTCGATACAAAATCCATTTGTATAAAAAGAGGCATTGATAAGCCTAAGGACACGTTGTTTCCATATGTCTAAAAGTTTTTCGAAAACTAAGATAAATCAGAATTGTGAGGCGAAGGCGAACGTTACGCGAAAGTAGAAGCACGTAAAAATAGTGCAATATTAATATATTGGTGATCGGTACATGTGATGGTCAGCGATGCGCGGATAGCGGCTCACAGTTGCTTCTGATTTTATCAATATGGCTGACACAATATTGCCTATTTCCGTTAATCTATGCAAAGAACAAAGATTCATGCAGTGGTCAGCAAATATAATTGTTGTGATGCACATTGTCAAGTAAAATGCCTCGTAGCCAGCTGCAGGCGCTGCATAACTTACACTGCTCCTTATCGAAACCATGTACGTCAAATTACATTATAGACCTGGCTTAATAAACTAATATATTCCTTAGTTTTCAGCTTCTGTAGCCCTAAATGAAGTTTTAATAGGTGTGCCTTTTAGGATATGAAACGAATGAAGAATATGAATCGTTACCGAGCTTGAAGCAACGATCGAGCTAAGACATCCGTAGCAGTTAGAAAGACTTACAAAGGACCATGCTTTCTAACCGTATATAATAGTCCATAGCTAAAAACATAAATTCTGACATTTATTCATTTATTAGGATACTTAACGTCTAGTTCAACTTGTATGGTAAAAGTTTAATAATAATAATAAATAAATGTAATAATACGTGTATAGTGTAAACCGATCGAACGCAAGAAGAAGCCCAGCCTATTGAAACGTTAAGAACAACGTTACTCCGTTCCTGCGTAGCACGATGCTGTTCTCTTGATCGATATCTGCTATTTTCTGTAAACAATGATCGATACACTGGGTAAATAGTCAAAAACATTGTTTTTTAGGCACCATTCGCGTAGTGTCACAGACTGCTGACCCTTCTTGGCCACAAATGACAGGAATCGATGTAGACGAATATTTCTATAACAAACGGCGAGCTCATAACAGACTGAAGCTATCTTCCTTTGGGACGAAGGCGTACGTCGGCTTCAGCTCGTTTGATATTTGAGCTATAGTTAATATAACATTTTCTAGAAATTCTGTGATGCCTAGTCAACGGCGCGTTTTTTTTTCAGCCGTGAATTCAGCCGAAATATCCTTAAACAGATCATACTTTGCCACGTCAAGCGGGGCGGCGACTAGCCCACCCTTCTGAATCTACGTACCGTATAGACTCCTCATTCTGGTCAGCTGATTTCGTAATATAAGAGGTCTCTAAAACTGACTATACCCTTTCGTTCCTTTTTTGCCTATAACCTTAGGTTACTTTACCCGATTGATCGTACCGAAATGCCCTCGCTCGAACAGTGTATGCCTTCTGCCTAGTACAATGCCACAGCGCGTAGAATCGTTCACTCATGTTTGCGTTTTCCCCACAGTCAGTAATTGCTATGAAAGTCGACTGAGGAATAAGCGAAAGTATTTGTAACCTTTTCTAATCAATCTTGTCAATGTAATATCTGTTAGAACGCTACTTTATTATTATTATTATTATTATTATTTTTTTGGTTATTTTGATTTTTTTGAGTTATTTTGATGGGTCTTGTGATAATGTGCTAATATAGCAAGCATACAAAGCTGAGGCGCTGACAACAAAGCACTTCAACAGCGAAGATGATTTCCATGAACGGTATCGAGTAAAGCAATGAATAAACTTCACTGACCGTATTCGGGTCACTGGGTAACTGAAAGAATCTATGAAATATCGAGACGAAATCAATTCGTGATCATTGTTTCTAGAGCAAACGCTCGCGTCGTTCATGAAGAGTTAGGTGAGAGTTACGCCGGCCGAGCGATACAATATCAAGCAACGTTATGTCCATAGTTGGCTATACTATGGCCACTGCCATACAGGTTTCTGACGTTACAGCTTCTAGGTGGACAGCCCGCAACACACCAACAAATGTAAGCATCTAGTCGGGGTTCCTCTTTCTTTCACCTTATAGGGGCTACATGGATAGCGTCCGCCGACTGTTCGATAGTCAACAAAGCAGGCAGTGCGACACTCCCGCGGCCAGCGCCGGTAGCATATTCAAAAGTTGGCAAAGCTGGCCCGTAGTTGATAACGAAATGATTGATTAGCTAAAAACTAGATTGCCTGCTTTGCTACCGGTAGAATTCCGTGCACCGGTTCGAGTTGTCACTGATACCAATACACCTGTCATGTCCTACAGAAGCACACGGCCACGAGTAGCTCGTACAAAGCCGTCTCTGCAGGTTCACTGTCGACAGCGGTCGCTGTAGTGAGGTGGAGCCCCGCAGTGGTAAGTGAACTGCAGACAAAAACGGACACAAGCAATAACAACAATACTGGCAGTTCTATTCAGTTTGACTGTCGCGTTATCTACTTGAAGAATCGAACCGCGCCCACTGCTGGCAGCTGCAACAAGGCATACTCATAAACCGATAAAGGATAGTAGACGCTGCCGCGCTAATCAGCTGGTCATGACCTTTCGCACCGTAGCGTCCAGGCCCATCATATACTATCTATTTAGACTGAACCTAACACGAGAACGTTGCAAGATGGGTTGAATAAGAAATCTACAAGAAAATCTTAGATTTTTAGCGACCGAACGGATTCTCTGTTCTCGCTTGTCGCTGACCCGTTGTTAAACACTCAACACCTGCACTCTTTAAGATAGATAGTAAATCTGTGACGCAGAGGCAGTAGCGGTCGGACGGACGCACGGAAACAGGCTGAACAGAACGAAGAGTGAGACCCGATCACTCCGTACGTAGCAGCAAAGCGATGCTTTGGATAAAAAGTGTAGACAAGATTACGTGGGCTATCGTACACAGAAACTACTACTCAGCAGGAAGCATAAATAGGAATTGACGTTTTGCCTTACATTCGACGGACATGAAGTAGCAACAATAAACGAATAATTACAAGTCTAGAAGCCTAAGTAACATCGAAGAGTTCTAGGATTAGTCGCTCCTTTCCTCAGAAAAGCAGTAGTAATACGAAATGGGAGGGAAAACTCAGCGAGCTGTTGTTAAACCCGCGATATATCACCGTAAGTGAGGAGCGGATTAGAATCGCCGTGTCCATTCTTACCCAGCATTTCGCTGCACTGCCGCATGTGACTGCCGTCCAGTGCGAGCACCTATGCCGCTGTGCACACCGCTACACGTAGAACATTGTAACTTCAATAGATTTTGTGCATAACTAGCAGAGTCTTCAAGTCCTCAAATAAATTGAGCGTAGTAATGAAGGAACGCGTTGTGTAGCAAGATAATTTCACATGTTGAACATAATGCAAAGTTTGAAACAAAATATGGGTTCGAGTTTAGGTTGGCTTAGTTGTCATTATTAATATCTTTGTTAAGTAAATAGGCTAGCCTTACAATTGAGGGAAGTGATAATCTGGCGGAATAAATACACTTGACGAGATCTCGTCTGACGAGGAGGCTTACCTACGCAGATACCTCAGGTACAGCTGCAAGCTTCCAGTTGATTTGCGAACAATATGCCTGACTTGTTGGCCTATAGAATCACTCAGAAATAAGACGTTTCGTTGCCGAGAGTAAAATTTATGGTACGCTTTATATTTAGCTAATCCTTATTTGGTATCGTCCAGCTGGTCGAGTACCAAGGAGGAGTACTGCGCTCACCCTGTGTAGCTGATTAATATGTACACGTATAATATATGTATGCTGTCTGAAACAATGCTTAACGGCTTAAAAATCGGAACACCTAATCTATGAATGTTAAATCTCATTAGCAGTTCGCATCAAGTCAGGATTTTACCGCTAAACCCAAAATTTAAATATATTTAAATTAGTTTTTGATTGAAAAGCTTCACAAACTATTTCTTGAAATACCCAACTGTTTGTCTTTGGCTGATCACCGGTTGGGGCAAAGTTTTTGAAAAACTACAAATACGCTTTTAAGGTCTAACGAAATTGTAACGAAATGCGAAGATAACGAAGTGCGTAATGATAAGCCAGGACGAACTGTTAAAGTCAAATTCCCCATATTATTTTCAATACTATGAACAAAAAAGTCTTTCTATAGGTTAAAAAAAAAACAAAGCAGATCTCTGAAAACAAGAAATATTAAAAGAACAGTGTGCGCGTGCGTCCGTGTGTGCCAGGGGTATTGAACCAAGGATTCATGGGTATCCTAGAAACGGGTTAAGGACTTTGATTCACCGTGTGTATCACTTAAAATACCAGTACGAATGTAAACACTTCAAGGCTAATATGGCCTCAAAGTTAAAATGGGCTAGCTTATGATCTATTTGATAACAAAACGCATTCGGCAGTTGATTCGGTATCGTTATTTTATGTTAAATATAAACAATTGAACACAAGCTATTGCCGGCCTGCCTCAAACAATAAAACGAAATTTTCGTGCTAGTGAAGAACGCCAGATTCTGCGACACGCATCAATTGCATTGATAGTCTTCTTGCTAATTTCAGATCTATCTTAATAAGCTTTTTTTTGTTTGTGTACAAGGCCTCCGATGAAACTACTGATAATTGTTTCTAATCGTTTGACGTCGTTATCCAAAACGTCTCCCATCCCCCCAAGACCGCTTTGCGCTTATAACGGTCCTTTCCTTTGGAATAGAAAAATCCACGTTGAAAACACTATCAGAGACTTGTTTGTAGTCATCGCCACTTGACGAAACAGATTAATCCAAGCATTGATATATACAGTATTTGTAGTTATGAACTTGGATCTCGAACAATGGACTGCATCGCATTGTCTAAACTGACTTCGGCTGCCGGATAAAGCTACTGCCATTTGAAGAACATCAGCTTCGTGAGGACAGTCTAGAAAACCGCTGATGCAAAACGTAAATTTTACATTTTTCGAAATTAACCGTGGTCATGTAATCCATTATTGAGTTAGCTACTAAGCAAAACTTTAAACAAAGAATACTATACAATTTGTCATAAAATCTAAAAGCCTTATGGTACATCTCATATCTTGAAGTGTGCAAATTTATATATCATAATAGAAGCGATAGCTGATCTGTTCTGCTAGTCGGCAGTTATGAACAGCGAGTATAAAAAAAAGGAGATGTGTCCTGAAATCTCGAAGTAGGGGGTCTTACATTACTGGTTGCACCTACCCCCCACTTATTTAACTGTATAACCCAGATTTCAATGTGACCTATTGCTTTGATGGTGCATTTTTTATGCAGATGAATAAATGAAAGCAAGTATCGGTGCCATGCAACTGGTAAGTGCGCCAAAAAGATTTTTATACTAAAAAAAAATATTTTTTCATAGAAGAATCGACACCGTTAGCAACAAATATAACTAAATCCACAATATGCAGTAAACAAAGTAGTAGTCTTGTGTTAATGTTTACTGTTGATTACAATTGATTAACGAATTTTCTCATCAGTAATACGGTATTCGATTCTGTTCTACAGTTATACTTATGGTTCGTTTCTAAAAACGTCTAGTAGAAATACGTAACAGGATTCGCTCCGAGTCTGTTCCCTACGCTTTTCCGATTTCGCCCGCTGCTGAAACAGGGAAGATCGGCCATCGGTCGATAGGGGGCGCACTACTCTGATCGTCTCCGCTGTATTCATCAGTACTTATAATCCGTATTAGCGTATACGCACAAAGATGAACCTAGCTTAAGTCAATTGTAGATTCGATTCTAGCGCTTCGAACCGGTTTAGTGTTACGTACAGGGAGTATTCACTGCTTAAATAAGAACCTCGCCACTTCGCAGTTGCTCGTCGCTTCAATCTTAAGCCCTGTTCTACGCTGACAGGCAAAAGCCGATCGCCCTATACTAACCAGTAATGCCGAAGACGCAGTACCGCATAACAAAGGGGGTAGACGTGACGCATTCGATGCTGCATAATAAATTCAGTGTATGCGACGATGCATAGCGCAGTGACGTTACTATTCGTAACGTCATTATACAGATGTTCATGTTTTGGAACGCTGAAGCCGGGACGTTTGTTGATGTGAAGTTGGTTGCTATCGCAACGTGGTCGAACTATCGAGAAGCGCTGCAGGCTACTGCCTAAGCTTATAAGCATGTGAGAACTCGAGTCAGCTCGGTCAGCACCAGCACAAGGGACAGTAACAGATTGATTGCGTAGTCCGACTTCCTATGGCTGGTCAGGAGCCGCTGGGCGATTCTCAGTCTGGCCCACGACGTCGCTATGGCCATCATCGCTGCTTTCATCCTCGGCGGAACATGGACTAAAATGGGTGGACGTTTTCGCCAGGTGCACGCACCTGTTGCGCTTGTTCCAAGAACGACGAAAAAAAAACCAAAATAAGCCCTGGCGCAACAGCCTACGCTGTATCATACACCGTGCTTAGATAAAACTGATCGTTCATCAGACTGTATTCTCATTGAGTTGATGACATCTACTAAAATGTGTAGGTCAGCAAAAGGCACTATATTTGAATGAAGTAGTGAAGAGCGCTTAATTGTGTTGCGAGAGGAACGGTTATTGATGACCAAAGGCGGAAGAGTACTTTATTCTTTTCGGGTCCTATCCCTTAGTTAGTCTGACAGGTTCATCCTGTAGTATAACACAATGCCCGTCACGTCGACCGTACCTACGAGAGCGAACATGAGCTCACCACGTGACGGTACGAACGAATTTCCCTTATGATGTAATTTATTAGCTGAGAAATGTTTTCGGCTAATCGGTTCCACAATTCATCAACATTGGCCGTCTGATTTGAGAAATTATTGCCTGAGCCTATCGACTAATAGCAAAAGCCAATACATGGTACTACTGTTTATAATCAAACGTTAAAGTAGATACTTCCTTGGACCAACGCTTCGTTAACTACAAGATGTGCAGAAAACGAATAACAACAAGTTACTATAGACAGTTATTTTCAAGTTACGCACTAAGTATCTAAAGCCTGATTAATGCCTAATGTTTTTCCAAACGTCAAATCTCGCATGGAGTCAAAACGGGAAATGACCCCTTCTCTGAATGCGTTTATATGATCAAACTATAACGCACTGGACTCCTTTGGACCTAAATAGGTCTGACGCCTCAGGATCGGCTAATAAAATTACATGAATTTCGTACGTTAACTCCTCAGATTCGTTTCCATGTATACTATCATAAGCCTGTCATTAACTTCATTGTCACCTTGGGATATATACGTTAGCTTTAATACGACCACGAGCATTCACTAGACCGAATGATTTCAACTGGCTCAAAAGATGTTTCCACATTAAGTTGGTGAGAGTCATCTTCCTATATGAATTTTACCGCCACGATTTGGCTATAACCGCTGTATCCGGATCACAAGAGACTGCCACCCCCAACATCGAGATTATAGCTAAGTTGAACTTCAAGACTTGAATTTTAGATTAAGGCGAGAAATTGAATGTTTCGTATAGAGGTTGACGTACTTTTAATACTCGATTAAATGGAAAATTTAACTAAGAAAGAAAAATGCATTTTCACGCTGTTTGAAATTATTCAGAAATTCCTTATGTAACATTTACTACTACTACTCAGTGGTAGGATTCCTATGAAAAAGAGGTAATTTCAAATATAGGGAAACAGGACTAGAATGTTTTTGGTCCGGTTTTTGGTACTATTTCGATCACTATTATAGTAGTTGCTATTGTGGAAGTTTGGAAACAAAGATGTTCACATGGGTTAGTTACTACACATCTTAGAAAATCACCATCTAAACATGCTAAGTGTTATTGGGAATAGGCAAATTAATGCTAAAAAAATCCATACATAATTTTATAAGCGTTTGTTAAACTAAGTCCTTTTCTCTGCTTTGGTCATGTGGTGTGTATATATATAGAAGCGTATCTACCAATAAATGTTGATATTGTGATACTGTTAAAATGCGATAAAAATCGGTCTTGACGAAACTTTTTGAT
The DNA here is from genome assembly GCF_002443255.2 of Varroa destructor. Classification (NCBI taxonomy): domain Eukaryota; kingdom Metazoa; phylum Arthropoda; class Arachnida; order Mesostigmata; family Varroidae; genus Varroa; species Varroa destructor. The sequence goes on from NW_019211455.1 coordinate 3,458,915, forward strand.
AGTTTCCATGTTGCAATATTGACCCTTGGTATCAATATACCATTGTTTATTTTACATTAATATAAACGATTTGATTATTTGGTTTATTAAGGAGTTTTCACTATTGTCTTTACGTCGACGCAAGAACCACGAGCCAGCATTAAAGATGCGTGAAATTATCTCCCATGACGCCGGCCAGGCAGGTTGCCAGATCGGCAATGGCTGCTGGGAGCTTGACTGCATCAAACATGGAATACAGTTAAACGGAAAAAAGGTGTTTGTGTTTTTTTTTTCGTGAAAAAAACACTGTATTTTCCAAATGTTTTGCTGACATTATCTCTGTTACGATACATAGATCTTTTGTCAATGAGCAGAGACACATGTTACATGACGATTTGCCACGTTCTAGTAGCCGTTCAAATGCTAGGTGACACAGCGTGGTCTAATCGCGACGATCCGTTTGACGCGCTCTTCCCGGAAACGGGCAGCAGAAAGCATGTTCTCCGTGCGATATTGGTTGATCTCTGATAAAGTGGTGAAAAATGTGTTTGAGGTATTGGAAATGGAATGAAAACGACCTCCAACACCTTATCAAGAGCAGTTTCTCAATATCTATGCTATTATTTTCCAGAGACGACTGTTCCATCCGAAGCAGCCGAAAAGAGGATGCTGCCCAACAACTATGCAAGGGCCCATCGCAAAGAGCTGATTGATATGGCGCTTGACACGTTAGCTAGAAGGCAGGAAAAAATTGCTAATATCCTGAACTCTAGCAACACGTTTAGTTAGGTACGGCGCACATGATTTTTAACATGTTGACCTCGGTATTGATCAATGCATGCAGGCTAAAATAATGCCAATAGTTCAAAAACAGTACCGTGTCATTGAGAAACTTACTAGATATAATACAACGCCATAGAATGATCAACATGTATGAGCTCTAATAAGAAACTGCCGAGCTTAGGCGAAATAGCTAATGTTCAAGCATAGCCTGAATGTACAAAATGCACCACTGAGGTGCATTCGTTTGTTACTTCCCTTCGGCGACCCCACTAAACTTCTCAGATGTTTTTCACTACGCATAGCCTGCTTGACCTGCACTACATTGACCTCGTAATCTTCTTTTAATTCTACTTACGCAAAGATATATTATTTATCAGTGTATTTTTGCGTAATAGAAGTTTCGGCTCGTTACTCGATAGGATTCGAAGTGAAGCTGACTTATGTTCGGGCCTTGAGGAGCTTCTTGATCTTCCACTCGTTTGGAGGCAATACTTGCTCTGGGTTTACGTCTCTTCCTATCGACCACCTCTCGGTCGACCATGGTGAGTATGTAGATATCGTAATGTGTCTAATTTAACATTAATGATTTGAAACTTGTTTGTATTCTATTGCAAATCCCCAGCAGTAATAGGACCTAATTTGTACAATTAGGTTTGCGATTCAGTGACTGGCTAGTTCCGCGTCCATCAAATTTCTCAGCAAATCCTGCTACGAACATTCTGTTTCGAATTAATACTTAGTCAATTCCTTGAAATGAAAGAAAAATGTACCACTGTCCATACACCATAACGCAAATGACCACTGACTAGTATTAACCGTTGGTAGTTCTTAGTATTTTTTAATGAGACAATGCTCCTTTAGAATAGCTAACAAACAGTTGTATATACCTAGAAAAACTATGAGACCATCGGCAAATACGTTACTTTTGTTCTTTTTTAGTTGATTGCATCTATTGATTCGGGTAGATATCACTTTTGTTCGATGCAGTCGTTTTGTATTGATTTTTATTTAAAAAAAAAAAAAAAAAAACCTACTTTTTTACTAAGTTAGCTCTATTTACCTGTAGTATTAGTCTGCCTTCAATCAAATGCTCGTATATTTATAATCGCCACACATCTACGTATAACAACAGTAACATTATATAGTTGTAACAGATGCATGAGATGTGTGAGAATAAATGCACCGATTTGGACATGTTATTTGTACCTATATTGCACGGCCTATCCATATAAGTATATATGCAACGAACCTATGCAGCTATACTAATGAAATACTTCCATGTTATATTCTTATTCGTCGGCCGGCTTGTCAGTTTCTTTCGTTACTCTCCTAGGGAAAAAATGGAACCGGAATACTCAGGGCCGCAAATTTCGACCGCTGTTGCGGAACCCTACAAGTCTGCCCTGACAGCTCACTACACTTTGGAGCACTGCGCCTCCATGGTCGACAACGAAGTTGTATACGACACCTGCTGCAAGTACCTCGACGTACGGGGCCACCTACGCTAGCCTTAGCCTTAGCTCCTCGATAACAGCCTCATTGCATTTCGATCCTAGAGAGTTTCAGGCCAACCTGTTTCCTTACCCACGGATACATTTTCGGCTCGTCACATATGCGCCTATCTTCCCCACAAAGAAGGCCTATCATGCAGCGTATCCGGGATATCCGCAGCATGCTTTGATTCTGACCTGCAGATTGTTAAATGCGGCCCACACCAAGAAAAATGCATGGCCTGCTGCCTATCGACTCGTGGCGACGTCGTGCCGAAAGGCGTCAACGCGGCGGCTGTAACGATTAAAACGGAACGTACGATCCAGTTTATAGATTGGTGTTCTAGGCTGGCTTCAAGGCCGGTATCAACTATAAGCCGTCGACGGTCGTTCCAGGAGAAGATATTGCCAAGGTAGTATACACTCGTATGCGCATACAGTAGTAGGTATTATAGGTAGGTTTGTGATTAAGCTGACGCGTAATTGTCGCACTTGTGCAGTTGGTGTTTATTATCTTTTTTTTTATTTACATATCTATTATACTATTTATGATGAGTTTGTTTTTAGTTGACAACGGTAATGGTCGTTTCTAAAATTGCCGACTTCGTCATTGTTCTACATGCAAAGGCAATCGTCGAAACTTTACTCGATACTTAACCGCAAATTTGATTTAATGTACGCAGAGCGCGCTCTCGGTCACAGGTGCGCTGGCGAGTGTGTAGAAGACGGTGAATTCTTCGAGGCGTGCGAAGACCTTGCAATTCTGAAGAAATACTATGAAGAGGTTGGCATGGCTCACAGGTAGGCGAAGACGACGAAGAGCATTAAAAGTTCATACGTACATAGCGGCGCTTCAGCAAACAGACGATCCCACCGTCACGACGTTTGTGGTTTTTCCTAGAACGGCACAGCTATAACTGTGTCACCAGACGAAACTAATAGAATCTAAGCATTTGCATTACTTACTATGATATGGCCTATTTTATGATAATGCTAATTACTGTTTGCAGTCAATTGCAGACGGGAATGTGCGTCTGAGAATTTCCAGGACCAGCGTTGGGGCCTACGAGGAAAAAGTTTATCATAGACTGTTTCACTGACCAGAAGCGGTACTACTAGCTAGTGAAATAATTAGAGAAATTTATTAATTAAGGAAAGACGGATAGAATAGCTTACGCTACGTGTTTTGTTTAGATAACGATGGCTGCGATCATTGCTGAAGCGAAAGACGGAATAGGGAATCTTACATCTGGCTCAGGTCGATTTTTTTAGGATGTTTATAATCCCAGAATTGGTGTCCAATTGGTTAGAATTCATTCGTAAGTGCAAGAACAAAAAAATATCAACACAAATATGTTACATTCGTTCGTTTGCCCCCAATAGAACTTTTTTTGTTTCCCGCGGACAAAACCCTCGCAGGATCTTGTACGTGTGCAATCCATGTGAATCGATTAGAAATTATCATGATATCCAAACATTACCAAAAAAAAAAACTGATATTAACTCGTATGTACTATCCTCGTGTGTTCTATTTTAGCTTCCACCCAACTCATATACATCTAACGTTTACCAGCCGCACTTTATAACAGTTCTACTTAGTAAATTGGAACACGGTCAAGCAGTATGAATCCCCAAAAGGGTAGTTATTGACCCAGTTCACGGAAACAGCGTTACTAGATCACTGCGGTTTTGACTTTCTAAGCCATAACGGCAATTAGGAGGTGGTGCACTAGATGACTGCAACAACAGCGATAACCAATTTGATTATCTCATCTTTATATCTCCTACGTAGCCAACTATCCATACTCAGCTTTTACTGAAAAATCCACAGTATCCGCTTGAATTTCTAGCTTAGAACATATAACGTACGTATCGGTCAGACAGATCTAAAGATTCACATTATCAGTTCGGCAATACAAAAGTATTTTTATCGATATTTTTTTTTTATCAATAAGAAATAATCTTTCCTATGAGACGCCTTGTTTTCTAAGCTTCCTCATTTTCGAACATCAATTTCGTTTGAACAGATCGTCATCTGTACTGTTTTCTCAACATTGTAAGCTGCTACTTAACTTAGTGTAACTTAAACGTATTATCGCTAGCGGATCACTGAATTTGGCTAGAAGTGTGTGTGATTCCCTAGCGCGCTCTGTCTTTTGCCCCATGATCAATAGGCAACTGTCTTTTCAGTATAGACTTTTCCAATCAAAAAACGTATAGGTTTGTAGCCACGAAAGGATGCGTAACGTTATGAAAGAAGCGAACATAGTCGCTCGAATTTAGAAGCTGAGGCTGAATCGAGTGAGGGAAAGGTCACAGTATGCAACACCCATTATCATAACCTTCTAGCCTTCACAGCATGAAACAAGAAACATTCATAATACCGAAAGCCTGTATTACAAGAATCGTTCGCCGTGGTGGCACAATTACCAACAGAAAGAGGCGGTTATACTGGACGACTTCTATGGTTGGCTTCAATGGGACGAACTCCTCAACATATCCTCCAAAATCCTGCTACCCGTCCAATGTCGAAGCCAATTTACGATTGAAACAATTATCATTACATCAAATACTCACCCTCTGGTCTGCCACCGCTTCCCTGGGTTCAACGTAGCCCCACTTTTATCGGACCGGATTAATGCACTTGTGCAAACATATAACGACAGTACTCCTATTACTGTTACTTATCATAATGTAAATGATTTAATGTTAATAAACAGAGCTTTAAATCTTATTTAAACATAATGTGTTGGTTTTATAGATGATTTTGGTGTACCTTTATAAGTATTAAATTTAGCATAGATATAACTACTTTAAATCGATACATATATGTAGGAATTGAGTCATCGGGCATTGCATAGTTAGGCCATTCTATTATAGGTCAATTCATAGGTGTTGCTATTTTTTGTGGTATTGTTGACGCTGCTTGAATATTTAATAAATATTTAGGTGTTATTTTAAAAAAAATTGATTATGTTGAGGATTATAATGTTTAACTCCTTGTCCATTTAATAATACATTTAATCTTATATGATATGATTTGAAACATGTTGCTATATCTTCTATTGTTGGGTGTGCCACTGTTTCCGGTGTAATACGAAATAAATATTTTAACACTTCTAAATATCTCTAATCATCATCTATTTCTTTGTAGTAAATCTTGTAGTAAAACAGTTGAGATTATAAATTTATGAATTTTTCTGGATGTTGCATAATTAATTAACTATGGTAAATTTGTTCCATCATATTCGGTGATAATTTTTTTACGACATAATCTATTCCGATAAATCCTCCCTCCATTACGTTCACGAATAATTCTACGACGGTAACGTTGTACCTTTGTGCTACGCGTTCTATTACGTGCCATACGAGTAGCGTTACGGATAGCCGTTGATGCGCGTAAACAAAATTTCTAAACAATCCAGTTCCGCTTGGCCCTGTTACTGCTGTTAACAGTGGTGGTCCTGCGTATTTTATTGTATCTTGAATTGCTTGTTGTTTTACTAAGTCCCTTGATTGATTGATTGATAATTGTGGTACTCTTCGCAGCAGTGGTTGTAGTTCAATGTCACCCATGAACCTATTGTAAACACCAACATGCGCTGGAAAACTCGCGCGCATATTCTATTGAATACTTAATGAGTGACCGTTGTCGCTTGGCAGACGTTCATCCTTTGAGGCAATTCACGAGACGGTCCCCCTCGATCTCAGACGGCTGTGTCCAGGCAAGATTTCTTCATTTAGGTTTGGACAACCATTTTGGAATTGCGCAAATTGAGGTTAAATAGTCACCTTCAATGTGGGCCTCGCATGGAATGTAGTGTAAAATTTTTCAGCTGCTTCAGATGAAGTTGGACACTAGCGAAGCGCAAATTGAAGTGGCCATCGAGAATAGTGGATGCACACTTGATTGTTACATTAAATGGATAATATAAGCGGGTGAATAAGTTCCGGAGCTAATCCGAAAGCTGAAGTTCACCAGTATCGAAACGGCATTTAATTGTTACCAATAGCACGCACCTTGAGAAAATTCAGGTGCGATATACGTTAGCATCAAATATAAGTAATTGATCAAATTTAGCTTAGGATTGTTGTCGGCACCGCTAGACTAGGCAGTACTTTCTAAAAAATTTAACAGTTCAAAGAAGATCACCGAGCTTCAGTGATTCTTCAAACATGATTATGCTACAGATTTTACAGGCAGCAATGTATGCCTGACAAAATGAAAATTGAAATCCAGATAGTGATAAACACACTACAATCAATACTTCGCTGTCATAATACACTGAGTTTCCGCCGATTGTCTTTGTTTGACGATGGCTTGTTATCTGTCCCATATAGTGGCAAATAGGCCGTGGTTTCTAAGCATGCCACTTGTCTCTGTTATTAATCTTTTCACACCCCATGTAGAGACGTCATCATCAGACCGAAGCGAGCGAAGCCTTTAGTGCTCGTACGCTTCTTCGTTCGTATCCTTGGCTCGTATCGTAACTGGTAGATGACACTGTGAAGGAGTGACCGCTTTCCTTTAATTAACTACGCTTCTTCGCTGTATAAGTGTTTCTGTGCCTTCCCAAAGGACCACAAAGGCATCCAGGGGTGTCCAGCTATATCAGCAGAATCATTTTCATTTAAGGAACTGACGGTCGCCTTCCACGCGGCGGCGGCGGCGGCGGCGGCGGCGGCGGCGACGACTGTTGCGACCACGACCGTATGCACCAACCTGAACAAGCAAGAAGGCCGTTATCCGGCTAAGCCGCTGCATAAAAAAATATGCTCGTATACGATGGATATTTGTGTGTGTGTGTGCGTACTGCAGCAGACATATATACTCGAGGGCCAGTGCACCTGGGCAGTAGCTGTCGGTTTGACGTAGTGTCATCATCTTAAGGCTCTGGGGAAGGGAAATAGCTTCGAGTACCGCAAGTGTACACTGTTCATCTGTCGCCATGACGGCGTCTTTGCAGTGTCGCTCCGACGAGGCTTGTGGCGATGGTGCTGCCGTCAGTAGTAATTGCACCAGTGTTGAGACGATCTTGCCCGGCCGATTCGTGACGCCGACACAGCCGTTCGCAGATACAGCACAAATGGGACAATGAACAAGTAACCACATATAAAAGGGTCTTTGAAAGAGCCTCAGAACATCTGTTACTGATAGAGAAAGCACACACTCCTATGTACACACCACGATACAATATGAATAATACCTCGACTATGATATAATCCCGCTGTGACGAGTGCACACTCGATCGCATTTCCCTTTCAGGGCTTTTACAGCATATATTTTTAATAGATTCTGTTTTATCTGTTTAGTTAGTCTGGTGAAAGAGCGTTTGTCGATGCAGTGAGATCCCTTGACATATCATGACTCATCCATAACACATGTGGTTAAAGGGAACTATCGAATAAGTTAGTGATCAGAATAATGGCCCTACCGTTGCAACGTCCAATAATGTTAAGGTGCTAGAGTTACTGGTTTTTGCATGTGGCTCGACGGAATTTCCTCGTTCCTTAGCGCTTGTAATAGATATACTATAGTACAGAGCGCGTAACTTACCTAGATAAAGTCATCATTGTGCACAGCGTGTGTTCGTAGGATAATATCAGCCCAGTTTCCGCAATAGGTTGTATCTATTTTCATACTACTTAAATTTATCATCAGGAAGTTACCAAATCGGAGATGCTTGCCGATTAAGGAAGGGATTAGGAACGGCATTTGCAATATGGCAGAAGATGATTATAATTGTGGCTAGTGTTCGTCGTATTGTTACCTCTTTAATGGAGGTAATGATTTTTAGAAAATCTTGTCTCAATCACAGAAAGTGAACTAGAAGCGTTTGCCAAGCTGATATATTTATCGAGTATTCCGAATCCTTGTCAACACTTCTACTTTATATTGGAGGCATATCAAGGAACGTTTTTACTATCTCTACTGAACAAAGCACGATAATGTCACTATTGTTATCGTGCAGTTTTTTTCGGTTTTTCTTGCTAGCCAAAAGTATCTTAGTAGCCGGAACTTAGAGAGATCTCCAAGGAAATAGCGTCTCGAAAGTTAAATAGATGGTTAACCCTGAATCAAATCGACTATGGAATTCCTTCATGCGTACGAATTAAGCTTTCAAGCTATAGTGTACGTAGTCCTTTACTGGGCCTGAATGTTACATATGAGCAAATCCAAAATATAAGATTTTTACTCTACCTCGTCTGTTCACAAGTACAAAAGGGTTAGATCGAACAGCTACAGCTAGTAGCATATGAAATCGCTCTTCAAGGACAATTAATCAACCGTAGATAATATAGACTTGAGTCGAATAATATTTGTAAGATGGCAGCATCGGCCTACTTGAGTTATACCTAAGCTCTCAACCCTTGAAACAATGAACCCGTTTCGTATTTTTATAGTGAGGACAAAGTTCATCGCAACACAAGCTATGAGTTGGGGCAAAACAGTCATAAAAGGATAATCCTTCGCGACTTTTTTGTCGATAAGGATTTACGGAAAGGGATAATATGTCTATGAACAAACATGTCAGGCCATAAGGGCATCGGAACTTTTTGTTTGGTGCGCTCTGACGTACTTCAAATATATAAGAGACAGATCAAAATTACGGCTTAGAACTGAAATAAAAATATCCGTGGACTTCATGTTTTTGATGTTACTAAATCGCTGTAGCGGCTTTGATACGAACTGCGGAATAGCTAATAGCGGAAAGATGGCCTGCAATAACACCTATGAAACGGGACAATATTAGAAAAACTCGAGCGACTGGATCCAAAAACAGTTAAAAAACGAGAATCTTTTTAACTGAATTGAAAAACAATTCGATTTTGAAGAAACGTTTGTACTTCCATATAGAACTCCCTTCAGGATGTATTTGCGATTCTTACCAATGCAATGGAAAGTCATGGCATAAATCGAGAACGGTGGTTTCTATAACGGCTCCCGAAGTTACCTTAGGGCAATAATTTCATAATGAAAAAATTGTTTAGATAAGAGGTAATAACTTATATCTATCCATTATGCCCGCTAGACTTTTTTTTTGCGCCGGAAATAGTGCAACAATTTATTACGAAGAAATGTACCGATTTACCGCGAACCTGCTTCTTTCTACACACCGATACTCCCTAATACCGACCAGGGGAAGAATGCTGGTTAGCACGAGCATTATAGGAGGGCATACATCATAGATCCCGCGAGTACAAACACAGACTCGTCCAGCAAAGAGTATTTGATATCAGCGCCATATGGACGCCCTCGGGCGATTGTCAGGGTCCCTGGTTGACGACAACCTTCATTGGACTCCATAGTATGCCGTAATCTACATAATTGCTTTTCATGGTACGCATGTATCAGAACAAAAGGAGCAAGCAAAATATTTGCGTGGCCTAATTCGTTCTGTGTCTTGCCCCGCACGAGGTTTTGTGCTGACGGCGAGGATGGTGAAATAGGCTGGTGCAAATGCACAGACATATGGATTATGAGATACCAGAAAAATTAAAGCAACCAATTGTGCTATTTCTTATTTATATATATATATATATATATATATATATATATATATATATATACAGCAAGAAAAAGGGCAAAAAAAATTGCGAATTGCTTCACAAAGAAACAGAAAATGAATTTTTAATAAAAGCTTAGACAGCGAGAGGTTTATAATGTTTCAGAACAAATCAAAACATAAAGGCGCTCATTACTATAAGCCGTTCTGGCTAATATTTAGTTATCTATTTTCTATTTTAAGTAAGAAATGCTAGATGTCACGTGGGAATATCGCAATTTTTTGCCTCATTTGGCTTGCCACTAAAAATAGTTACACGCGGGTAGCTCTCTGCAACTGGGGCCGAAAAAGCAGATAGGCGAAGTCGTAGATACCGACAGCATTCGCTATGAACTTGCTAGGAGTGGACTGATGTGGTACTGGGTTTCCTGGCATAATAAAACGCTCGCTGCCGTGAAAACGTACAGAACATTAACAAACTGACTATAATTTCAAACGAGTCCGAATTGACGAGCACCCGACAGACGGCTTTCTTAAGCGAAAGGATTGCGTTTAACTGTAAACAACTGACAGTAGGTAAAAAACAAAGAAAGAGTTGTAACTTTGGCCATGATGTTTGACTTTGCCCAGAGTCCTAATCCAGCCCGTGTATTATGTCCTTAATACAGAAGCCATAAAAATACTAATTTATTCCCAGATTCGATTACCTTGTACACTGGACCACTACGGACCAATATTGCCGCGCGAAGGAAAACCAATGGATGTAGACTCAAGAGGCTTTTCAACTGTACCAAGACCAGCTGAAGCCTTCAGAACTGTTTCATACGAAGCAGCGCTAAGTAACGTAAGGCTATCGCCTAAGTACTCGGGTAGTACTAAAGTAGTAGGGGAATGATTGAAAAAACCTTACACCTTTAATAGTATCAAGTAATCAAGTGGCAAGCCACCCAATCTAATTCACAAATCATTACTATAATAGAGTGGTCAGAATTCTTATAAATGTATTATTTTCTAGTACAAAGAAAAACATGGCCAGTTTTATTCTGTATGGCTCAGATATTAATCGAACATTGACTCTTTATGGAGTATAAACTGGCGCGTATACCAGATTCTAATGGATAAATAAACACGATTTTGGACAGGTACGAAAAAGGAAAAATCTATCAGGAAGCTGAATACTACTACAAATAAGGGCGCCTTTGTATGCCGATTAGGAATAACGCGAACAACTATTAAATCTTCCCCAACTGAAGGCTCGATAGAATTATTTTTTCGGTTTTTCAGTCATTAATCCAGTATACACAGCCCCTTGAGAAGCGCAAAATTTTTTGGGGACTTCTTCTTAGTGCAAAAGCTTTTCTAGCACCATAAATGGCCCCTCACGCCCCCGGTTATGCTGGGTCGGAAGTAGTTTAAGCATTAATCTCTTAAGAAAGACGCCAGCTCTAGAGTGTTCCTCGTATACGGCACACCAATTCAGGGTGATATTTCGAAAACTTGTAAAGAGAAATTTGGGTGCGGCAAGCGTCGTTTTATTTAATTGCGCGTGTCTATTTTTTGATTATTTTTTTAAAATTTATTTATTCTTACAATCGAGATGTAAAATTTTTGAAGAAGGTAAGAAGAGCCTTATAACGGTATATAATACTTGATCATTAGCGAACGTAAAATTAGCAAACCAGTCAATGCCGTAACTTTTCCAACAACTTAATACCGATATACTTAGCTCGAAAAGCATTCGATTCTTCATATCGACTATATACATACATATATAATGCCTGCACGTATGATAATATAAACTTGTCAAGGTTACCGAAAGCAGCTTTTTCTTTCATGTTTTAGAGAAGAGTCACGATTTTTTTAGAGATACATGAACGATTAGCACGAATTTATATACAACTGAACGATCTTCCTCGCTAGAATCTTGCATTAGGGACCGAACACGAACCTCGTTGTGGTAGGGCCCTTCGAATATTCGTAATATTCTCTAACTCGAATGGAGTTACCTCTGTTGTGAGCAGCTTTTTATTACTATAGGAATGTATGCAATTTATTTACGTTCTGTTATTATGATGCGCTACACATATGTACATCAGTAAAGAGAATTCACTTTAGACGAAAACACCGGTGCTTGTTCGTAAGCATCAGCTAAACGCACCATCTCGTTGAAAGGATGACTTTTTAAATTGGCGTTAGTGGTCGTTGGCACTAAGTTTAGCGAGGACTTTAGCTATAAATTGTTTAACGTTGGACGACCCAAAGGGAAATGAGCAAAAAAGAGAAGTGCCATGGTTAATTAGTGATCTGGAAAATTAATTGAAGGAAGAGTTTAAGAAGAAAAAGACGGATCAAGTCAAATCGAGATGACTAGCATAGGAAATGAGTGAGATTAACAGTAAACAGTCAGCATCCGTCATACCATATTGGCCAACTATTGGTACTCGTAATAAAGAAGACTGAGCCCCACGAATAGTCACAATATAATGAATCGTCGCCAGCGCAGTCAGGGCCAAAGTAATAAACACTTCGGATAGCTTCTTAATAACAAAAAATAGCTCACTGTGACGTTATTGAGCACCTAATAAACAATCGTCGTCTTTCTTCTTCTTCCTATATATAATATTCTTTAGCAAAAACCCATTAGTGTCTGTCCTATAGACATCTGAGAAGCAATTGTATTTATATCTCGCTCTAATTTAGGAGCAATCAATTACCTATCAAAAAAGAGCTCGCTTCTTAACAAACAGTACGCGTTCTGTGTTTCGACTCCTCTATAGATAGAAAACAATAGAATAATTATTATATCTATCTGCAAAAGGCGAACAAAGAGAGGTACTTACGTGACCGAATCTCTTAGGTGTCATTGTGCCCACTTGTTTCCTCAAATACCCCAATTCAGCTGAAAAATTCTCACGAAAGCATGCGATAACCTGCTTGTAGACTATTCTGTTCTTAGTGTAGACTTTCCAACAATCTCTGATCTAAAAATAATTAAGCGATTCACGGTTAAGCTGTTCAACGTTTTTTACGACACTGATCGTGTGTACTATGTGCACCCGCCACTGATATCAGTCCTTACAGATGAGAATCTTCTGCAGTCGATCAATTAATAAACTCAATTCATAATACTTAGTATTCTACTAATACATTATATGCGCATACGTACGGCGAATGTATCAGTGTTCTTGACCTGTAAACGCGATTCCGTTCAGCGGGACCGAATCAGATCGTTTCTAGCACATATTAGTTAGCAACGATAGAAACGCCGTCAAAAAGCAGTACGTCTGGCTCTCGAGATCGTCACATAAGAGATATAAATGTAATGAAATTGAAGAGATACTAATGGAATGAAAATGACTCCGTCATTTAGAAAATAAATCACGAAAAACAAGCAAATAGTATCTACAACAACGTACTATTTGTGTAAACATTCTATCACAACGTATGCACCAATGAAACAGGAGCCAATATCAACTCGGATCACGTCGGAGACAAACGCAGGACCATATGTTATAGGATGATAAGGATCACGCCTCCTTTATGCTGTGTGTCATCGATAACACACTGCAAGATGATTATAGCAAGGCGGGAAGGACGATATCTATTCACCATTATGGAATAGGCCAAACGAACAATATAGAATTGTCACGTTCGCAGCTGGAATGAAAACCTGTCAATCGAAATATCGGGTGCATTGAAGATATAAAGTATAGGCTCGTTTATCTATAATTAGAATAGAGCCTCAGCGATTTCAGGCATCGAACGCCCACATATGTCGACGAGCAACTTTTAGCTCGTTGAAGACACTCAAGCGTAAGGTTATATGAAATTTAAACCAAAATGTTCAATTATTCGCGCTCCTTTAGCTATAGTATACGTCACAATATGATAGCTGGAGTAGTAAGGCGCGTAACGAAATAATGAGTTTTCCTCGACTTGGCCAGCGGGGTGGTCTTCCTTAAAACAAATCACTACTCCTGCATTTACTTACCTGCAGCTATTTAAACCGCCTTCGACCTGACCTTTTTTGCTTAGTTCGTTTGTGCACAGACGAAGACTGTGGTATATCGTCACGCCATTCTGTATCGTTCAATAGCGACTGAATAGTCTCAGCGAAGGATTGCAAAATAACGATGTGGCTATCGGTAGCTGTGCATCAGGCGCGGCAGCTAAGTAAGGTGGTACTGTACTCGCGCCGCATGCGCAATCACGGCCTAGAAAATCCCAGACTGTATCAGAGTGCCCACGACCTTCAACGGAGAGATAACCAAATGATTCTGGATTTCTACAAGAACACTCTCGAAAGAAACCTCTGTCTCGAGTCGGCACAAGGTCAGTATGTTAATATTGTCTTCGCTATAGAACAGTTCAGCAGTTTTTCATGTCACTGGATATTATGTAGGGATATAAAGTCTTCAATGATTCGGCAAGCAATCGTTAACATTGCTGAAGATATCAAATTGTCTTTTAAGTGTCCTAAAAAAATTCGTTCGAGCTTCCCATACGAAGTGAGACTCGCAGATTTTGAACGGGAGCCATACATAGCCTTTGTAGCCTGCATCGTTTTTTGTGCTAATGTGCTTAAGTGGAAATAAAGAAATCTACGTATAGTAACTCCGATTCAATAAAACGTACGTTTTCCACGTAGCGTGACGTGGTCGGAGCATGTGTCCTCGACGGAAATGTTTAGAACTATCAGCAGTTTGAAAAACTTAATAGCAGTTCAATAATTCTGGATTAATAACATTAATTAAAGAAAGCAAAATAATAGTTATTAATTGTTCGAGACGCTCTTGCTGCCCATACGAAGTACTCAAACACTATTCTAATGATAACAAACTAAAAAATAATTTTTGCTACTGAATGCCTATTTAATTACTTTCCTTTTCCTATTTTGTTTGTACATTGATCTCGTTAGTGCTCGACATTGGTTGTGGCAGCGGAGATAGTTCGCACGACCTGCTCTTGCCTTTGGCTGTTGAGCATCTAGGTGCTCAGAGGCTGGTCGCCACAGATCTCTCACCGGCCATGGTAGAATTTGCACGCGAATCGTACCCACATCGTTCAATCTGCTATGACGTATATGATGTTAGTTCAACGTAAGTTCGTATTTTACGACTATTTACTTTAAGGAGTAATATGGATCATTTACTCTCTATGTCCATATATTTCTGAACCTTGATTTATCCGGCCCAAATCTTCATACCCAAACCTCATGGCGTGATCAGAAAAGTCTCCCATGCTAGGAATGTGCGCGGAAGATGGAGTTCCCGGAAGAATACAGAAAAATGGGTTGTTTGTTACCATTTGCTCGATAAGAGTTGAGAATTATTGCGGAGGTTTATGATGAAGAACTATTTGTTTATCAAACTCTACAAAACTGAAGCATTCGGTTTGGAAAGTACTTCCTATATTACGTAAAATAGCGGCTTCACTGAGGTAGTTCAAAATTGGTAAAAGATCTTCATTTCTCTTCGTGCAGTTTTTTCATAAGGCAACCTCCTTCCTCTATAGGATGTCTAATGCTAATTTGGTAATTTGCAAAATTTTTGGTAGAACTTGTACGATCTCGCTATACTTTGTTCATCTTCTTTGATCGGATGAACAGTTTTTTTTTAGGCTTTAAGAGAATCGGCTTTAAAAAGTAATTTTTGATATTTCACTTTCTCCCGATTTTACAGTAAAATAGCGATTTTTACTCAAAATAGTTCTAGTCTTATCCAGACTATTAATGCAATATGGATCGTTGCTTTTTATATTGTTGGCTGTACGTAATTTTTTTTTCTAAAAGTATAATTCCTCTTTCCTGTAGGAAGGGGTAATGCTAATCCGGTTTTAATCTTTATCTTAATACCATTATTATTACTAACAATACCTATCTGTTTGACAATGGAGTCCGTTTATAAAATGAGCCTTTTAAACGGCTTCCTTTTTAGGCTCCTTTCACACATGTATGGCTAAATGGTAGGAAATGATATTGTCGTAAGCTTTTCTTTATATTCTTTTTCTGCAACAATATTCATATAACAGGCCGAGTTAAGCGTTCTGGTGGAGTGGTAAAAATAATTTCGATGATAACAATGAAAATAGTACTTTAGATTATGATTTTGTCAAGGTACGATGGTTGTCCACTTAAGAGGCATTGTGGCGCCTATGCATTAACTGACATTTGCAATGATACAGCTCCCGATACCGAAAAAAAAATGAACGACTACACGCCAAATTCACTGCTAGGCTACAATTCAACTATTACAATGAGTTGGCATGCATACCTTCCTATGCTCATAGACACAACTGACTGAGTCACAGCCTCGAAGGTCGAACTATATATATGCGGCAACGCTTCGAAGGAACATACCCTATTTGCCCCAACATAACTGCGCTATAATATCATCCTCTTTAGCCACTGCTTCTACTCGTTTACGGGCCACGGTTTGTAACCGAATTTCGCACCGTTGACGCTCATACAGGAAACAGCTATGCAGAGATCGCAACCTGATTAGGATTTTTCAAAAAAACACCGTACACCTCGTAGGAGCAGTGTAACAAGCAATAGTTAGGTAAATGGCTGATAAAATTCGCTAGTTATTTCCTTTGATTGTTACTAACTCGGATGACCCTGAATTAACGCAGCGGCTATAGCGCATTTTCAACGACCAAATATGTGACGATTTTTTATTAGTCGTTATATTATGTGCTAACTGTCTCATCAAATAGGGATTCATCGCACTGAATATTCGCTGGGAGCACTTAGCAGACAGGACATCTTTCCTCACCCCAATGAATAGCCCTACTTGCTGGCGCCAAGGTACCACTAAACGATCCGGCAATCTAATTACAGATACGAAAAACGAGCGTGAGGAACGACGACGAAATTTCACTGACAACAAAAATAAAGTTTTCAAGAAGATCATGACAGACGTCCGAGTAAACAAAGAGCGCGTATGTTTTTCCTCTAACGGAGCAAATGGGACGGCAAAGCATATTTATGCGTCCCACGATGCTTATAGTTATATCATGAACTGCAGAGGCTGCAGGATACTTACTGGTTGACACCACCTATCAATCGCATTCTGCGCACTGCCAAGTAGATCCAGAAATACAATACAATAGAACTAGACTTTGAGGCTAGGCATTTTGATGCTTCGATACTACTGGTCGAAGGGCTCAGTGTGATTCGTGAAGAAATTTTACATCCAAGTAACAGATCGATGCAGTTGTAACCGCACTCCTTTTGGGGGAAAAACGAGGTCGTTAGCGGAATCGATTTCGGCCAATTGCTGTCGCTTGAAGTCGAACACGATAATTGAATGCTTTCGTTCCTTTTTTCGGATTACGAACTAGTGTGCGCGTGCAGAACGAAAACATGGCGCCGTCAAAGGAATTATTACTGTGTGAGTAGGCGATAGTGTCGACGTAGACGGGAACTCCAATACCTACATGATACACTTTTCGAAGCCATGTGTAGCAACTATAGCGGCGGTTATTTAATTGGCCAACCACTCTCCTATAAATAAGTAAACCAACTTACTTAACTACCGAACGTGCAACTGTTTTGAAGATAAACGATGACAGTATTACGAAAGTTGTCAAAAGAGTTAAATGCCGATCAAAAGCTAGACACCTCACAAATGACGAACGAATTGGCAGTTGTCGATGTTGAAAGGTTGGACATCCTTCATCTGTAAGAGATTTCTCCACATAAACAGACAACAATTTATTATATAAGTTGACTTCGCACGTTGAAAGAGGTTTCTCAAATCACGGTCGAGTAACTGTAGAAATACTTGCTTACATTGTGAACTATGCCTGCATTCAGTGACCCTAAAGCAAATACGTGTGTCGTTCTAGTTTGGGTCAAAATGTCAATAGGCGGTGCCAATGAATCATTCCAATTTACCAAAACGAAAATGGTCCTTATTCCTAGGCTTTTTCGTGACCGGTCACAAAAGCCAGGGATAACATTCAGACATGTCGCACTACGCTTAAATAGACCGACATAGCCAATTGTATGTTTCGGTTCCTCACTTATGTAGCAGAAGAGCTCACTGCAGATACCGGGCATCCGAGATAAGAGGAAACCGTTGAGTCCCTTCTGATAAAGGATGTTACTGTACATGCAAGTGTTCTATGTGCTAGTGTAGGAAATATACGGCTAGACCGCTTCGACAAAGCTAGGCAAATTACAAAGTCGGAAATGCGTCAACGCGAGAAGTATAGGGTCGTCCGATGGAAGCTTAGTTTATTGCATAGTAAGATATTGGTATCGTAATCCCTTACATTCATAGGGCTACGGTCAGAAAGTGACCGATGAACAGCAGCTGGTTCGGACACATTTAGGCTATAAAGTCCTATCCGCTAGCCGCTACATTGTCACTCTCCGACCAGCGCCGTAGTCTTTTACGGTATGTACACCCTACGCGTGTCTTCCATCACCTGTAATGAGCTATCGACGCCAACTTTAATTCTAGTTTATTTATTTTGCACTTTGTCGCGTCTGTCTCTTTCTCAATCTGTTTGACTATCAAGTACATCTTTTCTTTTTACACTTTTTAGACGGTTTATTTGAAGAATCACTTATCCTGACATATGTGAAAGAATCATAGGGGTCGAGGGGGATATATTGCGATGAAGCTTTCAAGATGTTCCTACAGCCAAATGTCAATCGTCAAGTAAAAAATGCCTTCAAAAAGCTCAAAGCTTAACAGGGTGCTATATGCTTTTAACTGATAGATCTTGATGGACATTTAACATTTTTTGCGTACAAAAATGGGCGAAAAACGAATGTAATAGTTTTTTTTTTTGTCCATGTACCGGTAGAGTAAAAACTTGTGCCGAAGACTCCAAGCGGTTTTTCCGATATCGGTCAGTTCAAAAGTTTGTGTAGCCAATATTTTTTTTTTTTTTTTATAAAATATTATCTAAAGGAAATACTAAAATATCGAGCATATTTTCTACAAGTAAGGCATTATTTGATTGAGGCCAATTGTTCACACTAATAGGAAGATTAACGATCTGAGTAAAACTGCAATTTATCTAACTATATTTTAAATGGAAATGAGCAAAAACAAATTGCGCTTTCTTCTATAACAGTCAGGCGAAAACGCGTTTTGGGAAGCCTTCGAAAGTTTTTTTTTTAGCGATCTTCTGATAAATGCTAATTGTAGCCGTATATATCTGAAAATAAAAAAAAAAACCTTTAGTGACGTCAAAATCGATACATCTAAACATAGTATGTAAAATCGCCAGGGGGCGTTGATTGTATCATCATTTAGTTTAAAATGTGCAACTGTATGTTATAAGATCGATATAGGAAAATGTTCTCTTTTGCTCAACTTTCGCTTATATATACGAATATATACTGACCACAAATTAAAGCAGCAGTCCTAGCTACTCAAAATCAAATAGTATATAATAGACACGAATTTAGGTATCCGTCTATTATATACTATTTGATTTTCTGTACAGGCTATATACTATTACCTAGTGTCATAGAAATGTTTGCGTGACCTGCACATTGAACACAGTACGTTCGACTCGGCTGAAGTATGTGCGGTGAACCTATTATTTGTATTGCTTTTTAGTATTTGTCTATTGACAGACAGGGCAAGAAGCCAGGCTCGTGCCTACCTGACCTATTGACTAATCGAAACAGACATCTTCAGAAGGCCAGTACCGTCGATGAAAGTAGCATAATATGCCTTGTCAATTGTATTATATTCTAAGGGTATGAGTCCTTACCTCTGCTGCTTGCTTGTTCATGATGGAATACGTCTGACCGAGGATGGCCATAGGGCAACGCTGCGAAGCTGCGTATCGCTGATGTTGTGCAAAGAAGTGTCATTTATTTACCCGTTACCGAAACGCTGCCTGTTTGCACGCTCATCAACTTGCTTTTAGCGTGTAATAACCTCTAATGTAATGTGTAATCCTTTACCCGTATAAACTGGCGGGCGTTTTCTACGTTACGTTGCGCTAAACCTTACGCCAATAAGATAGAAAAATAACAAACTGGGCCGGAGGTAACAGAGCTCACTAGTTGCCATTGGTGCCTTCTTGCTCTGATCGGTGGATGGTGCCTGCTGCAGGGTTGTGATGACACGGGTTCGCAGGCCAAGCGTAGGCATCCGGCGACGTTTCTTGCCCATTCCGCCTTCTTTTATAGATTGGCAAGCAACAGCAAAAGCAGCATTAGCGTTGCCATCTGTGAAGGCACTGACGATGACTCCAATTCGCCCGATGGAGGTGGCGATGTCGCCATTTTTGCCATGCCCCCATGGACTTCCCAACGTCCCTCAGACGCCTGAGGAGCCGCTGTAGGACTTACGCTGGTCGTTTCCCGATTACTGCCTCCAAGTCCAAGATTCGCTGGAAAGCCTCGACGCTGGAGGCTGTTTGGTATAGTGCACTCGAAAGGCAACATGACACAACGTGTCTAGCACTCGAAACAGCATCAGGCCACTCAAAGTAGCAGTGTAAGAATCTCGGACGTAATACCCCAAGGATGCGGCTATTATTGACGCTTCCTCCTACTGCCCCGAAGAAAGAAAAGCACGGCGAGAGGCAGATCTATCCTTGCGGAGTATAGGTCCTAAGGTTCGTTCGAATCTGATACGATACCAAGGCATGGCAGGGTGGAAGTAGTTGTTGTAATGGTAGCAGCAGCAAAAGCACAAGAAATAGCTATGAGTGGTAAAACGAGCTTTCCGAATCCCAGAGGTTTTGAAAGTTTGACAAGCAGACGTCACTACTTCGTCTCCTGCCGTTATACCCACCGCTGGCGCCACCACCGCTGCTGCTGGCCTTGTCGTGATATCAACATCCAGCAGTCAAGGCACGGGCGGGCTCTATTTTCGAACCAGAGCAAAAGCATGATGCCTCTACGGGTGCCGCGTTTTAGGCAGGTGGGCAGCTTGTTGTAGGCAGCCAATGTCCGGGAGCGATGAAACGGGGCAAATGGTAGGGAAACGGGAAAGGCATTTGGCGAAACGCGAACCAACCAGGTTTCGGGAACCACGATGGAGAAAAATGACGCGGTGCCAAGTGTCTATCCTTACGTCTACATGTACGTTGTATGCGGATGGGTTGGTAAAGAGTACGCAAGCGATTCGTACAAACAGTGGTGATCTTACTTCGTGACGATAATAGGTGCAGATGGTTGACGAAGTCGAGCAAAACCCCTACCTGTTGAGCCACCTTACAGATGAGATTGCAATGAGCTCTAACGATTTGAACTTGTAGACGGGATCAAGCCCAAATGAGACCTGGTGAATGACAAGTGAGCTACCGACGATAAGCAGAATGTATCAAGAAACACAAACCCGTATAAAGTCTTCGAAATAAAAGAAACAGAACCCAAATACATTTTTGAAGGTTCATAAGAACAAAACAAATGGCGAAATAACCTTTCACTTTATGCAGACAATGGTTTGCTCTTCTTTTTGTCAAGATTTAAAGCAAACATTTATACTTTAAAAATGTAGCTAATAGCGGTGAACGAAAATAGCGTATATTTAAAGGCTGATACCACTAAGATTTTTAATTCTGTTACAGGGAATCGACTGAATTATTGTTGTCGAAGTACGGCTATTTCGATGTTGTATTTTCCCTGTACGCACTGCACTGGGTACGAGACCTTGGAAAAGCGTTGAAAAATATCCGCAGACTCCTCAGACCCCCCCGATCTGTCAAAGACTCGCCAAAAAGCTCACCGGCGTTCGTTGCAGCGAGGTCCGATTCGGAGTTTCTTCTCGCGTTTTTGGCGCTCAACCCTGCGGTTTTGGTTTACCACGATCTTGCCAAAA
Organism: Varroa destructor; assembly: GCF_002443255.2. Taxonomy (NCBI): domain Eukaryota; kingdom Metazoa; phylum Arthropoda; class Arachnida; order Mesostigmata; family Varroidae; genus Varroa; species Varroa destructor. The sequence goes on from NW_019211455.1 coordinate 3,480,479, forward strand.
AGCCGCGATGGGCTAAGTATTTCGTAAGTAATGCCCTCTAACGACAAAAATGGGCCTAAATTAACATTTACTTAAATATGTGTCAAGCTATTTTTAACAAGGCAAGATACAGTTAACATTTGCTGTTTCCAAGATTCTTTCACATTTCGCGCCACTGATTCCAAATGCCCGAATTGGCTTATCATTATAGATTCTACTGTATATGGATCTGCTTACCGTAAAGTCATTACCGTCGATTAAGATAAGTAAACGTTTGAAGAGTTACGTCAGATTCGCATCAGCATCAGATCTGACAAGCTCAATCGACAAATAGAAGCCTTGCTTGTTAGTATTGTGCGAGCTGAGTCAAAGATACTCGGGTGGTTTGAAGCTTAACATCTGATCACAGAAGATATGAAAAGTCATATCGACTAAAACGATCGTAGGTTAATATGATGGGCAAAAGTTTGAACGAACGCACTGAATTTTCTCTGAATCCTTCAGGGTTCTTTGAGTTGTATAAGGAAGCCCCATTTTTGGGCTCAACCTGTCGCTTTTGAAACGAAACCTTTAACGAAAGGCCAGCGCCGACTTTCTCTAACTATTTTCTACATAATTAACTTTCTTTTCTCTATATTAATTCAACCGGAAAACTCATAGATTAAAACCATGCGATATCTAAGATCATGTAAATAGGTAATGCATATGTATTAAGCATTTTCAAACATTGACCAAACAAGCTTGCAGGATAATAAACGGAAAGGTAAGCGACAGCCGTGGGCGTGTAGTTGAGAGCGCCAAGAAACGCCCAAGCAGTAACTTGTCTACTACTCATCGCTACTAAGCATTTTCCCGTCATTCTGTTTACATATATATATATATATATATATATGATTAGAATCGTGATGCATAAGCTTAGCAACAGCAACGGCCAGTCACGGTAGCAAATGACAGAATCGTCGTTACGTGACTCCGCAGGACACGTCAAATTACACCGTTATCTCCGGATGACAAAGGTTGAATAATATTAGCCCAGCTTATTCATATTACCCATAGGTTGCTGCTGTCTTTATACACGGACGCGAAATGCTGGGGACCGTGCGCGCGCTCCTGCTCATAATTACTATTTAAAGTACCTCGATTTCTTATCATATACTATCGCTACCAGCTAAAGAGATTATGAAGCGGGTATCTAACACATAGCTTCTGTTAGAGCTGTGTACGTCAAGCGACGTTTGATCAGATATTTACATTTTCGTCAGAAGGGGCTGAATCATCAGATAAGGCAGTCGTGCTTAGAAAAGAGTTGTCATTATGTATCCAAACGCAGAATGTTATACAAAGATATGACAATGTCTTGGTCAAATGGTTGGCTTATTGTGTAGAATTGGCTATATCCATGAATTCAGATCGTTGGCAAACGCATTAATAATAAAATGGTGATTTGTGGGTTCGTTTAAGCTAAATCGAAGGTCAATTTAAATATACTTGAAAAGCTTTTAGATGGGAACTATGACGCGGTCTAACAAAGCCGCACTGATAAGTGAAACATGGTCTTCAGCTGCGTGCAAAAATGAGTTGAGAGAAATAATATCTGTTCAGGGACACGGACAAGAGTTTTCGCTAGTGTCGACCGAATTTTCCCCAATAGATAATTACAGTAAAGAAGAAGCGTATGAACCTATGCGTCTTTTCCAGAATGAGTCGCATATCCCGTTTGGTGAAATTTATTGCCAGAAAGACCTGGAAGGACTTGCCGCGAGCAGTGGTCTCGGACTTCGTAGCTGCGAAGTGCTGAACCTCGAATGTCAACATCCATCAATGGAGACGCTTAGAGGTCAGATATTTTGATTCATATCTTTTTTTTGTAATTGCTGATAGCCAACGAATCACTTAAAATAGACTTATTGATATGTTAAGAAAGGATATTTTATGATAGAATTGTGCCCTCAGTCCCTGTTTGCTTAAGTCCTTAAGTTGTAAGACGTTACTCCAGACGACCGTCAGTTTCAAATTAATTCAGTACTCCGTTAGCAATAGATCCAAGGACTTAGCAGTTACTCATTTCTCCCGCTATTGCAGGTCATTACACCTGCTTGTAACACCTATAAAACGACCGAATCCTTCAATCGGTTCAAACGCTATATAATGTGCGGGTTTTTCAGCAAATTGGATTATTTTTGGACACTGCAGCACAGGATCTATTTGTTATCATCTGTGGTTACTTGTTGCGATAATTGAATGTATTTTGGAATATTCTAAAATCGACCTTGTTGACTTCCTCACATATTATAGTTTACTTTAGGAACGTTTCCTGTATACATGTTGGTACTGTGTCTGAATTTAATGACATACTGTTGGAAAAGATCTAATTTTTTTAATTAAACGAAGATTTTTGGAGACGGGACGATGTTCAACTATATATTCTTAGTAAGAACACAAACGGGTCGTGTACGAAGGTCCCCTGCTTATTAGCAGCCTTTCCTTATAGTGCTTCCAGTTGCCATGTCACAGTGTACGATATTCAACAATAGTGAATCCTTCTATGAAATACAACTTTTTTCTTAATATACAACTATTATACTGCTTTGATTTTATTGGAACTAACCGTATTATACACTCTCTCTCCGGACAAACTCTGAACTCCGGTCGCGCAGATAAATCTTTTACAGTTGATTTTACAGATTCTTGACTGACGAAGAACCAACACGTAGACATGTCAAATGTTGCATGTCAACTGTAAAGAAAGGTACATTTATACAGCCTGCCTATTGTGAATAGTTTAAGGATTAGCAAATGTCCTTAATATCAAAGTGTATACGTTTGTACAAAGTAGCTCAGCGTTCGTGTGATGTTCGATTTGGGCTTGGCAACGTCTGCTCTCGTATTAGGCATCGCATTCCATGTAATTACATCAGAATTGTAGCTTATTTCTACGCAGATTTATTTAATCGTTTTTGTTTAATCGTTTTACTCTCTGATATAAATGATACGGAATCTACTCGCAAAGCCCAGTCAACTAAATACAATACTTTTTAATATATTAACCAGCACATTTAGCAGCAGTTACAAAAGTTCCGCATTAGATAGTTTTCGCTATTGAATAAGCAGAATTTCTGCTAATACAAAAGTGGCAAAAAGACCTCATCAATCTATCCGCATTATCTCAGGTAGTTGAAATCGATAGAAGCAGGCACACTGGCACATACCTCCGTTATATTTATCTGAGCGCATGTTTCACAGTCTGATGTCGCCAGTACTCAGACAGTCTTGTTTTTGAAGGCGGCTGCCTTCACCAGCCGTCGGTTGTCCGACTCGAATGAGAAAGATGAGCCTGTGCGGAGATCGCCAGAGTTACTGCTGGTACTACTTCTGTACTGGAGGGGAATGTTACGTTAGTAAAGAAGGTCTGGCGAGAGAGGCCCGTCTGGAATAAAACGAGCGTAGGGCATTGTATTCAGAACGCAGCCCGCTGATGCTACCAGCCCTCTGTCTAGAGGCAGCACCGTGTGTAGGGAACTGAGGATCTTGAGAGAGGCGATTGCCAAGCGAAGCGATGGGATAATATATTCGACGTCTTTCTTTTCGCCTGCTTCCTTCCAACGCTGCTGCTAGCCCGCCTTTTTTCACTTTTATTTACCGTTTGTCCTAAGTTTCCCGAGTACCAGCTCCGACCGTTTGCCAAAGTCAGTCAGCTGGTCAGCTAGCCAGTCAGGTTCGTGGCAGCGGTGGCGTTGTCGTTCTCATAGTCCCCATACCCCGATCCTCTGTTGGTAGCACGTGCTGCAGTCTGCTGTGTCCATCTAGGCAGTTCCTTTTGTTCTCGTTCCATGTTTTTCTCTTGCTTTTCCGTTACGTCAGTTTGTGGATGTCTGTGCAGTTCAAGTAGCTCTGTACTTACGGGTCGGGAGCCGGTTGACTTGTGAGCTTCAGACCCCTGACCCGCTGCCGTAAGCCTTCGCAGCGCAGACCTTTGCAGTAGCAGAACCTTTGGGCCTCTTACAAGCTGTTGGCCTCGCGTTGGGCAAAATTGGAGATCAGGACCGAGCAGGCCAGGGGCGTAGTAAAGGGATAAGGCCTTCTTATAGCTATGAGTATATGGGGACGAAACCGGAGAAGAAATGGAAGAGGATATTCGCTTGGGGTGCTAGGCATAGTTGAAAGTGAGCTTAATTTTAGCCACAATGAGCGCGCTGAGCCGTGCAATACAGAGGGTGGGGAGGCAGTGTCGGACGACTTAAAGAAGGAGGGGCAACGGAAGGGATGGCAGGGCGAACTCTCGGACGGCTTCGTACTTTGAACCTCACAGGCCTCAAGGACCGAGAAATATAAAAGTTGGTTCTTGGGCTCCGTGGCAAAGCTTCGGGTAGGTAGGGTTTGGATTGACTTTAGGCCTGAACTGTCAGGAAGTACAATGTTAGATCGGTTAACTGACGAGGGGGTCAGTGCGTGGCTTTGGCCAAGCTGCTGACAGTCAGTCAAGGACGGCGACGTCGTCACTCAAATTTACTTGATTGCTCGAGATCGACGCTGCGATGTAAGGCTGTCAGATTGAGTGAAAGTCCGTTTTAAAGTGAGGGTGTTTAGAATGAGAAAGCTACGTGAACTATCGTGGAATATATGCGGAAGAGCAATCACTATAGAGAAAGTGACAGGTGACAACCCCGCAGAGTTACATAAAACCACACATGCACGCAACTTTATACGAGTACAATCTCTCCTATTCTGTTCTAGTTAGATATTTTCCTTGGACTCGGTGGATTTGGTGCTATTGATTAAATGATGATAGCTATACTCATCCGAGGAACGCTAAGCAGATTTTTAATGTAAAAAATTAGAGTTTATCTTTTTTGCGGTTTTGAAGATCTCGGGTATCAAAGGGCACACATGGTTGCTGAGAACAATATACATGCAGATTTTTATTTTTACGCGGGTTCAGTTGAGCCCACACGGTCAGTATGCGTGCGAGTGAATGATTCAACGGCGGACTTCAGCATTCAACTTTATTTATTTACAGAGTCAGCTGTGGCTGTGTGTCCCTTTTACCAGTCGATACCCAAGAACGTCGTCGAAGAATTTGAACGAGACCTCGTCGAGGCATACCTCCGTCTCAGCGAAGGCACTACTGTGTTCAATTATCAGCTTGCGGTTTTGCACGGTTTCGCCCAATGAGCATTAAATGAAGTGCTATTTGAGGATCTAATTAAATCGATATCATTATTTAAAGACTGCACACACGATAAACACTGTAGATAGTCTTAACTAGTTCACCAGCGGTTTCAGCAGAAATCAATTCTGTATTCATTCTGTATATTCATTGCGTGATACCTAGGGTGAGGATAACAATAATCTCTAACATTTTTTCTATCTATGTGAGTTAAAATATTTTTACGCTAAAGCAGAGACAGATACTTACGGATTGCTGATGTAATGATACCCACCACGTAATAGCCTGATTTTATACTTTGTCACGATACATGCGGTATCGTCATTATGTTCCTGATGCAATACGTAATACACGTAGTCAGCACGGACACATTACATACAGGAATCTGTACCCTCACGATACCTGTTGAAAAGCCTGCATCGTACATGAAACAATGAAAAAAACTTCTTAATAATGAAACAGTCAGTTGTCGCAATTCTAAGCAAGTTTTTTCTCCATACTATTAATGTATTGATAAAATAAAAAATACAATTTTTTGTGATTTTTCAAGTGGCGCTAGTTTAGTGGTTTTCTATTCAGTTTACTTCATTTTTTTCCTAATTCTGTCAGGGTTAGCTCGAGTGGTACCGGCGTTTTGAGAAAGATGAAGATCGAAATTTCCGGTAAAAGCGTCAATCCTACAATCGCGACGAATACTGACCAACCGTTCATCGCGCAAAGATTCGCTGAGACGAGCTCAGACTCCGGGTATCGGATGAGGTCACGCAATTCTCTTCAAGCTCGTGGGAGATATACCGCAACACAGAGGTCGATAAGGCATGTGTGAAACATATCACGGAAATGGCACGCATGTAATTTTTGCTCCTTCCCTGCTTTTGTCACTGAAGGTCTTCCCATGCAAGCATCAGCTCGAATATTTTTTCTTTTCAAATAATCAAGCAATCGCCTATATCGCTTTTCATAGGACTTAGGCTCCTGTTTGTTTTATTTACATTGAATTATCTTTTGGAGTTTATAGGAATCTGCTCTAATAGTTCACTTGGAGTTGCAAACAAAACTCTAGCAGCTTATTCAGGCCGAATTTCAATTAAAAGAAAGCAATTGCAGTAGCTCGAGTAACCTGCTATTGGGGACCGAATAAATGTTATTTCTGCAAACGGATTAGGTTATACGTGACAAGGGCAACGAAAAGGGATACTGTACAGACCAGGCAGGAGTTATAAAGCGGCCTATGGCCAGTCCGACGTTTTTGTCATCTTAACCTCCATGTAATCCAAAAGGGCAGTGGCGTCATGCTGGTCAATATTCAGTGTATTCGTTGTACTTGAATGTAACGAAGTCATGAGCCATAACCTTTATCATCCTATCCTACCAAGACATCAGGCTGAGCTAATCTGGTTTAGGATTTGCTTCCTGATGATCAGCTAATACATACATTGAACGAAACGTAAAAATCTTTTTAACTAATACGCAATTCGTGTAGTGGGCGATTGCGTGCACTTGGGTCGAAGGTCATGCTAGTTACATCATGTTAAATATTACTATTCTTTTCTACCTAATCACTAAAAAATCGATGCGTGACTTTGTCCGTTAATGCGAAAGCTCAGTTTTTCTCACATCGATTTTCCAAAAGGCTAACAGGTGAAGCAGCGAGGGGCAAAGGGACTCCTCGCACAAATCCTATTGAGAAACATCGTTTACCCTCAGGTATGGGATTAATTTGCACCGAATTTCTGAGTTTTGGACGACAGAATGACAAACTATTCCATATTTACTATAATTTCGAGCAGGATTTTAATCTTGAGAAAACCTTGTCTAAAATCGCTCTGAAACCCAAATGACGCGTTATTGTACTGTGTGTCCGTAACATAAAGTCTTAAACATTCGATTGCAGATATCGTCTTTGTATAACTTCGTAAGGTCTATATCCACGACGCTCATTTTTGTTGATCCCGTTTATTACACGAACAAGTTCAATTTTAAATCCAACACCGGTCAAGCTGTTTACTTGTATGTACGAGTAACTGATTCAAGCCTTTTTTGCAGCTTTGTATCACCGTTACGGCTATCTTTCACCATGGTAACTATGCTCTCACTCCTCATGAACCTGGACGAAAGAGGACATTTCATATTTTTCATTCCCACAAGGAAAGAGAAACAACTGAGGCTGGAGGGAAAACAGACTATCATCAGAGTGCCCTTTTCTGTAGGGATACGACCTTCAGTGAAACTATGGCGCTTGTATGATGGCCGTATTTGACGGATGTGTCGTATTGGGCACTCTGGCATGTCGTGTGCTATATAACACATTGAGAATTCAAACTTAGTTGTTTTTTTTAATAGTCCAGCCACCGTCGTCTTTTCTAGCTGTACAACGAAAGGGCTATTTGTAGAACGCGCGCTCGGCCGTCCGAAACGAGATGGCGGGATGATTGTGCTTTATAGGATGTATTTACCCGTTTCTTAATTTTCATCGATCCTATACGTACAGACAGAGTAAGCCTTATGTCGCGTATGCTCACATAAATTAGTCCGTTAGAGGTTAAATCGGCGGGACGTTGTCAGTCAACGTTGTTCGCCTAATATTTGTTATTGCACTAGACATATTAGCTGCAATAGTTAGTAAGCTATAGTAACTTGTACTTGTTTTTTAGAATACACAGTGACATGAAAGGCCAAGAATGTTTTCCATTAGAACTTTTGTTTTAGATATTGACATTTAACGGGAGTCGAATTGTGATGGGTCTGAGTGATTGAAATGGCAAGATTTACTGCTGTTGAGGATAGATAGCTTATGTTCAGTAATTGAAAGATCTGAAATTAAATAGAGTGTATAATCAATAACAAATGAGAAATCATTGCCATATGTGCAGCCTCATACTATTGTCATTACGTTGCCAGCGATATAACGTATTTCTGAATGCAGGAGTATTACTTAATAGTCCTGCCTGTGCTATCGATGCCGTAGAGAAAAGCCACAATATAAATTATCAACCGTTGGAAGTTACGTCAGGCTAAAGAATTCTGAATTTGGCCCATTTTTAGCCCCGTTCTTTAAGAAGATAATCCACAAACTACTCAGCTTCGCGGAACGATGAATTCCGCCAAGAGCAAAGGGTCTACCAAAACTCAATAAAATAAGTATAAAAATATATAATTCATTTTGTTTGAAACGAACGCAAAATAAAAGGGACGTACAATAAAAGTTTAAGTAAGTAATCAGTAGACTGTCAGTTGTTTATGTGCAACGCATATACACAAATAGCGATTATAAAAGAACTTTATGACACAATGTTTAACGATGGTGCTGAATCTGTTCCAATAATCTGTTTCGGCAGTTATCCAGTAGTTATATCGTATATGCATATTAGTGCAGAACATCAATTCAATTTTTAACATGGAACGTGTGATCTTTCCAGGAACACCCGGGATGAAGGATCCATACAGGAAGCAGCATTCAGATAAAGTCACAGATGGCTCAATGGAGTGTGTCAATGGACTTGCTTTTTGTGGCCTTAGATGCCGAATATTTTAGTCCTGGAATCGCTTGTCTGACTAATATTTTTTTCTAAAACGTTAAGCGATCTCTCTATGTATCCGGCATCCACAAAGAATGGTTCTGTAGGTTTTTTGCGTACGTAGTACATTCTCGTTTGTTTCAAAAAACGACTGCCCGTCTCTTTTTTAGACACCTCTATCGAAATCCTTATATCTGACTATGTGCTGCCACTTCTAGTTTCCTTTTGGCCTTCCTGTTAGCACGTTGAACGTCTTTACATACATACTTGAATGTGGACTGATAAGAACGTGCGTGACAGGGTGAAAGTCTGCGTCTAGGCATTCAAGACACCACCAGCTCAGCCTGTCGAGATCAGCGCGCCTCTCCAGTACGTTCTTCACATCTTCGGGTTCCTAAACCTCAGGGACAGCCGTATACTTACCAAGATCAGCGCAATGCAGTAGCTTCTACGTTATAAAAGCCATTGAACGTCCAAACCAGGTCTCACTTAAAAGGGAGACGCTGTCTGTGCAAAACACACTGGATGCAGAAATTTTATGTGCCTACGATTCGTTGCATAGTCCTTCTACAGGAGGTCCTTTAAATCATCCAGGTGCTTCTCGTGCTTTTATGCGATGCCAGTGCCACTATTAATTTTACAACGACCGAATGAGACTGTCCAAGTAATAGCTAGTTTGAAATAGTTAACTCCGAGGCAAGTATTACTTATAATGGGCGGTTCGTCATGGCATTGGAAGAGATGATGCATGACCAGGTGTTACCAATACCGTAATTTCGCCCTGAGCTAAATTTTCAAGCAATTCCAGCTTCAATATAAAACGATTATTAATGCAGCGATAAAATGATGCAGTTAAAGTTATCGATCAATAATAGACTTCATGTAACTCTATGGCATTACGCTTTTCTTCAGCTGTTTTTTGCGTCAATAGTCTTGTCGCATTGGCCATTTGAAGAAGACACGCCATAGCCTTGGGCCGTCGACACACACACAAAGAAGCCTATAATATCACATATAGCGTATAAGATCCTGGCCTTGCATCTGGAGTGTGATAGTAACCCGTCTTTTCATGACACTTATTTTTCTCAATTTTGTTAAATACGCATCCGGCCTCTGGGAGGGGCATATACAAGACGACGATGTTTGGAACACGTGTACATAATCGTCTACTGGTGAGTTCTGGCAGTCTATGTTGCCGGTTGCCATGTTTATTGTAAAGGATGAACTCCATTTACCATTGGAGCTGAACTTATTAGAAGGGAGGTGACAGCACGTTGGTGAAGACGACCGGAAGATGGCTCAAAATATGGTTTTTATCAAGGTTCTTCCAGCTGGCTTGTCTTCTCTGATCCTGTGTGAGGCTTAGTCAAGCCTCAGTACACAAATCGGAAAAGGTACAGAAACAAAACAAATTCAGGTGATTGGCTGAACAGAACCTGTGTAGTAGGTACGAGCGCTTCTATACGATTCGATAACAAAAATTCGTCAGCTACTTGAATAGTGCCTCGAGAAAATCATGATGACTTATCTTCATATGTGGCTTAAGTCTGCAGGCCATCTCTGATAGGATAATAAGGGCCTCGTCTTTAAAGTAAATCGCAGGAAACTATGAGCAATACGAATTACAAGACGCGAGTTACTTAAAAAAAACCATTAATAGGTGATAAATGGGATTCGTGCTAGTTGATATTTTTATTTTGGGCTCATTAGAAAATGTCAATCTACTATTCAACCAACGCATTTGACAACTGAAAAGCGTTAGCTCGCAAAAATCAATGTTTGTCCAATCGGCCTGATTGACACTCAGGCGCTAAGTACTTTTAAAGGACTGTTATTTGCCGACTGTCGAGATGATCCACTTCTAAATGAGAGTAGTAGATCTTACATACGGTTAAGCACTTCTTCTGGAAGCTTGAATTCGTCGTTCGATGTCAGATCTAGACCACTCTATATATCCTTAGAATACGTTACCATTGCACCATCGTACCTCGACTACTCCTACGGGAAACGCAGAGGTCAGTAAGCCTACCGGAAATACAGCTTGTTGAAAACGTATAGCTGACAAGTATAGCGTATGATATTCGTCTACACGTATGAATCTCACGTAAAATCGGCACTTCGGTTCAGACGATTTGGATACCGTTAGAGACAAATTTCTGCTGGCAGTATAGCTAAGCAGGACATCAGATATTTCCCTTTGAACAATATTGCGGAAACGCGATCATTTCCTGCTGTGAAAAAAAAAAAAAAAAAAAAACTGTCAAGAACTCCCGACGGTCGAATAATTTCTTTCTGGTTTACTTCGCCGGTTTGGCCAACTTTGGCAATACACATGCAAAACGATACCCATCCGCGTTAAACACTAGGATTTCATATTATATATAAAGTCATGATGATGCATGGCGGCCTATAGTTTAGTGTTTTTTTCTACTCTGCTCCTAGCTGGATATACTTTTCGACTTTTGACCAAATATATGGTTAACGCGAAAAAAATGAATAGCACAGAAACATGCTCAATATGAGTGCAATCGTTGCCATCGTTGTTTTCATGTTAGCGACAAGTCCAAGGCAGTAGCCGTTGCCAAATCAAGCTAGTCATCCCTTGGTTTACAAATATGACTTCGTTCTTCTCGGCTACTATATTACTACAAACTAAGATGCTTACACGAATACACATACCATGCTACGTCCATGTGTGATAAACAGTGTATTTGTATATAAGACACAACTGTCACATGTTGAAAAAGTGGCTCTGCGGAAGGATATAACGCCGAGACGTGCGTTACAATTCTAAGACTTGCAGCGGCCTGCATCATTATTATTTGAGTCGATGGGATGTAAGTAGCGACGGCCTCCACTTAAAAGCAGTGGATAGTCAATGTGAGCTCTTGGTCCTTCATCTCCATCAACGCTGCGGTCTTCTTTTGGAAGGAATCAGCAATCGGACGTCGCTTTATGGCGCTGTTTGCCCTCTTTCTTGTACCGCCACCCCAGGATAGTAATGTCGGCAGCGGTCGGAAGTTAACCAGCAGCTAATGTTCAAGACTCCTGATGTTTCCTCCCGGTGTGGAGGCCGAGCTGGAAGCAAACATATATTTAGTTCCTGCAGCCGAGTACTTACGGGAGCGAAGAAAGAACACGGAAATCATCAAATGTTTCACAGGGCTATGTCTCAATTGGGGCCTCTCGCTAATTCTTCTCGTCTGACAAACCTGCTTAAAGTGCTCATTTATTTTCATGAAACATTGTTTTACTCACTGGCCATGGGAGGGTACTGCAAGTAGCGTACGTTCATGTGGGTTGTATTTGGATTTTGCGGCAACTACGCCTAAGATTAGTGAATGCGAGGAAGAGACTCCATATACTTTTTACCACACATTTTTAACCATGATGCTGGTGAAGCTCACCTGTGTTCAGGCTGTCGCCGCGTTGCGGAAACCGCCTTTATGATTAACCACTACTCATAAATATACATGCTATTATATATTTCACCTAGCTGTCACTTCCTCTAACGGGGTTTGCCACACTGCGCTTCAGTAGGTTTCTCCTAACTCCCTAACGCAGCCTCGGGATCCAGTGGAACGTTATTGGCACACAGCTGCCACGAGCTGATTTGTTAGACTGACGTCGAAGGAACGCTAGAGGAAGCTGAGATGGTGTCCGGGCGTGCGCCCGCTCGCCCCTATTCGGCTTAGGGGTTTCAGTAACCGGGAGTTGAAGCTCGTTCTAATTAGCAAATTTTAAGTCCCTTCCGCCACCTACTTTCGCTCTATTCACTACACACAGCCATACTCGGAGACTGCTGCGCAGCTTCTCGTTTGATGGGACCAGGGGGAGACATACTCGAAAAAGGTGAAATACGGGAGAGTGAGTTGCATAGAATGAGACAATGTTCGCAAACTAGTTTCCCGACCATCCTGCACTTCTAATTTGAAGTTCTGACGTGGTTGTTATTGGGCCGTCTTTTCGTTAGGGCGGTACTGTTTACATGCATGCACTAAGGCCATCTCCTGGCTGTGTGACATGTAGAGAGAGTAGGCAGGCAGATAAGGAGATTTCTCTTTTACTTCCTTTGACGCCGACCACGGTGGCGTAAATAAAGGATTTGTGAGGTTATTGTGTTTTGCCTACGGTGTGGCGCTCACCATAAAGACGATAGTCGATGTGCCGCTACCGTCGATCATTTCAGGCTACCTCGGTTTACGATGGGGTTAAGTATGAGACCAGCGGATAGAAATGTAAGGAAGAATCTAGGCATGCACAAAGCCCTGGTGGTTCGTAGGTTAATTCTTTTCCACCCGTCTGTTCCCACCGCCGGTGTCGCGTCGGATACAGCTTACAGACTGGGAAAGACTGCATGAGGTATGCGTGCGAAAGACAATCGTGTAAGCTGATCACCGCCACGATATACGACTAGATCATCCCACTAAGCAGCTGGTAACTTCGTTGTGGAGGCGCCCTTCTCCACTCCACTCCCCGGGCGACAAGCCTGGGCCAGAAGTGCTCAGGCGTTGCAAATATCACCAACGGTTTGATTCTGATATTGTATAACGAGCCTGCCTTCAAGCATATTTGCCGCTTCGGCAGGCCGGCTGAATCTAGCTATAGGTGTACGAGGTAGTTGTCCGGTTATCAGGGTCCACATTCTAAAATAATGGCGACCGCCTCCGTGCTTGCCTAGCTGTGATAAATGACCAACTGAATGACAGACGTACTTGTAGATTGACAGATTCGGTAAGTTGGCAAGCCAGTTCGAAGGTAAGCTTGCCTGGCTAAATCCTTGCAACTGGATCGTACCTTCAGGCTGTCGTTATACTGCCGATGATCAGTTAGCATAGCAGAGCCGGTATTGGATACGTACTCATCATGAGAGTCACTTAGCTACGATTCGTTATAATCCAAACTGATTTGTATGGGGTGCCCAATGTATGGGGTGTATGGGGTTTTGTTAAGTAAGTTAGGAAGATAATAAAGAATCAGATATGTATGTGCACGGAGAGCAATGTGCATATGTATTAGTGGCTGTTTGTAATGACTTTTTAAGGTAACTACTATGAATAAATACTTTTGCTCCTTTGTTTATTAACATATTCCTCCTATGTTATTATAGATTTGCGTATGTGAAGTTCTGTTTAGCAGTAGTATAGCGCTCCACGCTTGAAGTTACTCGAACATGAAACATTTTGTGAAATCTGGAGTTTACGAAACATACATTGATGCGTACCAATTATCTATATTTTATTCCAAGACGAAAATCCACCATTCATACTTAAATCAAACGCAATCGTTGAGCCAAAGGAAATTTAAAAGTTGATAGTAGCGCCCGTAGCAGTAGATAAAAGAAAGTGATCCTTTTAGGTTATAATTTATGTACAAGCCATTGAAATGGCCTAATTCTTGTTTCCTATGCTTACTACATGCACTTATTTGTGTAATCCAGGAGCTGTGTAGAATTAAACCGATGGTACGATTTTTCATACCAGAACTCATATGTAACCCTTATTGGGCAAGCAAAGTTCGCCTTAAGTCGAACCAAACATTACTGCATCAACCTACCTATATTGAGTTCATTTATCTATATGATCTTTAAGCTATAGTTTTTTATGTCGATTTTACGTTTACCAAATAATGGAGTTTCCTACAAACCAAAGATTCAACGGAAGTATCAACATGCTACATCGCTTGCATCAAGTCGACTTTTCAATCGTCGTTTATTTTTCAGTCGCTATTTATATAGTATGCAAAATGTTTGTGTGTGTGTGTGTGTGTGTGTGTGTGTGTGTTCGAAGGCATTTGAAAAGCCTTTGCTAGGTCTACAGGCCACTGTTTTTCGTCAGTTATGCTTATCCCGAGAGAATCAAGGAGCAGACTTTTAGTCACGAAGTGCGTATTTTTAGTTATAGAAAATGTGTGTAGAAATTTAGGTAGAGAAGCTTACGTGCACTCGCTCATGATGGTGGGAAATTTGCCTTTGGAGAGTTACCTCGTTAAAGTCATACATAGTTCGTTCAAAGTGGACTCCTTGGACGATATAGCGATTACAGGATTAGCGTCCTTTATCGACCCCTCACACAGAAGTACATTTATACACATACATAGCACAGTAACAGCAGCGGTAGTAGTTTGTAGCTGAGGAATGGCTCCCTGAGCGGCATGTTGGTACGAATATCCGAACCCCACAATGGTAGTTAGCCGCGGAATGGGACGGAGGACCTCATTAAACATTCAGACTTAAATAGACAAAGTGAAATCTAGCCCTCTTAGGCAGTTTTCCAGTTGGTTTTATGTAATTCGTGCTATGCTCATTATTCTGCCCTGAAGGCGAATGTTATGGCAAGTTTGGTCAGATGAGCACTGCTGAGAGGTAGCTGATTAATGCAATGTTTAACGGGTGTGCTGAACGTAGAAACTTGAGTCATTCGTTTAGGTTTGTTTAAAATATCTGTAGGGCGAGGTATCGAGGCCTGGTGGTTGCATTCCGAATTTTTCGTTTTGTAAGGTACCGTGAGTCGTATCAGTAATTATCCGAACATCACGGCTATTCCCTTCGGCAAGTGCTCAGAATATCCTAAGCGCAGCAATGGGTGTCAGCCGCAGATTGGTGTAATAGGTGCATAATCCTAAAAGTGTTTCCAAGGGAAATTTACTGCCTTCTGGTTGGGACCGTTTGATAATGCAATGCAAAAAGTGAATGCTTGACTATGTCAACCGTCCTGTATTTTGGCCAATATCTAATCGATTTTTAATATAACATGACGTTAAGGTATGCTAGCACAAACTTATTAGCTTTCCAGTTACTTAAGCTACTTAGCGTTACCTGGTTAGCTCAGCTTCCAAGGTTTTCTAATAGCCTTACTAGTATTTCCTGTGACATTTTATTTTGAGCGATATGCCCATAGCGCACAGGATGAGTCACTCAGATAGGTTCAATATACATACGATTAATTAGCCAATAGCTGATATATATTATAACAATTTTAACATAGGATTAAGGCATCGTTTTAATATGCTTTGATGCCCCTTTTTGCAGACACTTGGCACTTAACTAACCGGCTCACAGATTTTGAGCAATGCATATTTCAAATCTTCGTTCTTCTTACTTTTCGTGACAAGCGACCAATCTTCATTCAGGTCCTGTACCGTTTCCTTCCCGCTCTCGTATCAAACGTTTCTATTAGCGCTTCATTGTTAATTCGACGAATGACTAGTAAGTTTAATCCCTTCTACATTCGGCTGTTTAACTAACCTAACCTAACCTAATCTAACCTAACCTAATCTAATCTAACCTAACCTAACCTAACCTAATCTAATCTAATCTAACCTAACCTAACCTAATCTAATCTAATCTAATCTAATCTAACCTAACCTAATCTAACCTAATCTAACCTAACCTAACCTAACGGGTAGGACCACAGTTCAATAAATTTTTCCCAATTTTTTCACTTTCACCCATTTGGTTAATCGTATGGTTAGGACAGCCAGAAAACATTGTACAATATTTGTAGATGATAAATGTTGTGTAGATTCTTTAAATACCCAATTGTGTTGTTATTCTACTATGGGTATTTCTATAATGGTATAGGACACTAATTAATACAGGATTCCTTCAGCTTAAACTGTTACGCAGATTCTGCCTGAGGCAACTCACATCACTGACAAAAATTAGAAAAAATGAGCGGATCGCCAGGCGTTCCCACATTCGATTTCTCTCAAATTCTAAATCTTCAAGATTTAGATACCCCAAATACCTGCACTACGAATATATCTTTTTTGAGCTATTAAGAAGGAAGTTCCGGCGACACAAGCTGAGTTTCGAGTCAAGTTTGAAATACTCTTTTATGCAAATTAGTGCAATAATGTTCTCAGCACAGTCGCAGGGGCTAGATGTGGCAATGAAGTTTGGGAATTCGAGCCGAGGTCATTTTCTTATCATATCTGGAGATTAGCGAACCAAAAACTTAACAATCTCCCATTATCTGGATGTGAGTAAAACTCGATTTATACCTTTGTATAAGAAAGACGTAAAAAAAAAAACTCAAATTACATAGACAAGAACTTCTCAAGAAAGCACAGACTCAGCAAAATGAAGTCTGACTATAAGGTGAAACTAAATGTTTTTCTTAAATGTAAAAAACAATACGAGATATAAAACGTTATTTAAAGTAAGTGAGACACAGTTAGCTCAATGGAATAGTATAAACGCCGTAACAGCCCTTTTGCAGCATCCTGAATAGGTTGGCTGCTTGCTATACCAGGCAGTTCAATGTTATTTTATTGTTAGAATTAGGTTTAGCGACGCCAATGACAGTTTCCGAAACGTAGTAGTTGTATGAAACACTATTTAATTTCTCTGCAGTTTATACAGAAGGTGTAATTCTTCTAATTCTAGAATTAATATATTCCAGAACTAGCGTTAAGTCATTTCGGTATCATCTCGAACGTAATGGAAACAAATTCCGAATACACACATACAAAAAATGATAATGAATAATATTTTACGTAATTGTTTCCGTAGAAGTATTGTTGTACAAAGTAAATTCTTGTGTTAGCGTTATATCGGCTCGTTTTTACGTTGCCTTAGCCTAGGCCAAAATACAGATCTCTCCTGCTTAGTTATACCTCTCTGTTCGTTTATACAATAGTTTGTATGAGAAATCTATATGAACCGTTAACCATCTCGTGTGTTTTTGCGTCACGCATGGTGATCCACCTTCTCGTAAGATTAGCGGACAACAGTGTATTTGGTTAGCTACGTAACTTCCAACAAGCAATATCGTATCGAAGATGTACAAGAACTTCCTTCCCCACCTCGTTTCACAGCTGAACAACTATACGTTGACAACGTAATCATGATAGCGAATTTGTGCCTAACAAAACTTTGTATATTCTTATGAGCGCGTGCCGCGCCATTAGCCGACGTGCAACTTTAATGCGATCGGAAAAAACGGCACGAGTAACGAGCAGTGATCCAAATGCACCGGCGTACTTTCACAAGCATTAGACAGGCTGCAAGACGAAAATAACAGCCCGATACGAGGCCCAGTCCGATAGATTACCGACAATAGCAGACCCATTTGTACGTCTCGATGTGCTTTTGCCCGACCCTGCGCCAATCGACTATTGCCGTGTTGCAAAACACAGCGTTAACGACAAAGAACAAGCCACCATAAGACGATAGTGCTTGGCTGTCTTATGGACGGATATCGGCATGCTGGCATTAATGGCTCAGTGTTTTTCCGCATTGACAACATGTGGCCTTGTGACCGCGATCGATTTCGTCGCCAGATTTCGCCGCCGGGCGGCCGACGGGAACATTGTTTCCGGCCGGCGTTCAACTATCATATAGCATACATGATTAGATTGCATCTGTTTGAAGACTATTTTGTTAGGTAAAATTAAACGTTGCGCCAGATTGATTTCATAGCGAACAAAGAAAAACTACGCGTGTGCTTTATTCCTTTGACTCAACAAATCGCGTTATTTCATCTATCGTTAATTAAATGAAATATCCTGATACGGGACGACACAAACCAACGTCGATCGGTCAGTCTACTTTGTCTGGGTTCTGTTGCTACAGCGATGTGTCTGCTTGTACAAGATGAATCCTATTCTATCCGATCAGGTGGGATTTCCAGTACTGTAGCTTTGTTTCGCTTGCGCTAGTTACAGGATACCGAGCCAGCAAAAGCTTGCCCATAAGCGTATGTGCACGGCGTATATAATTGAGAGCCACCCAATTAACCTAGTCGAGTACCTAACTACCCAAACCCACGTGCCCACAACTTCACGCAAAGTATAGGAAAACTTCTTCACTTCATACTCGCTACTACGAGCTCGGTACCGTAACTGGATGGATCAAGCAAACCCTATATTGAACAATTCAGTAATCCATTTGAATCTATTCTACATTGCCTACGTAGCCTGAATACTCGCTAGAATCCTGCAATGATTTTTCCAAAAGCCTATACCCTTTTGCTGTAGGCCGTAGTATCGTTGTTTACAGGCTCAATATATCGCCAGTGCTGTTTGGGTTTCTTAATCAAAACATACTCTGAACTCCGTTCTTTTTTTGCTTCGTTCCGATTTGGGTCTGGTGGTTGTGGATGGGGCATAGGGGTGTACGACGCCCACTGCATTACGACACCGCCTTTGTTGGAATATGGACTTATTCTGGATGAGCTAAATTCTAACTGTGGGCTCTTTTTCATTGTGTTGTTGCCACTACTGCTCTGGAAATTATTGTCGTTTATGGTGGAAATGCAGCAATATCTGTCCTGCCGTTGATGTTCCGTTTAGCGCCTGATTATGTTGTTTAAGCGAGTGATCTACCGACCAACTGACTCTTCTTCCCTAGGACGAATTGTCAGTGAAAAACGTATTGCCTGTTTTTTTGCGAATGCTTAGGTTGACGCGACAGTCATCGCCAGAACTATCATCATTTTCGTCGTTACTGTTGAAGTCGCTGTCATTGCTGCATTATCGCGCTTCTGTAGCAAAGCATAGATGGCTACCGTTGCCGTGCTCCTGTGCTTGCTCCTACTGTATTATATAGCGAGGTAACAGCAGAGAAAAAAGCCGGTCAGAGGTTGATTGCGATGGGGGCTTGGCGTCCGCTGACTCTGGCGGAGCTCGCTGATGGTTGTTACGACGGCCGCTGCTCTGTACGGCTACCGCATCCGATAGGACAGAACCGCCAGTGGCCTGTGACTGACAAAGCAAACCATTAGAGGATGCGTGAGTTTTCAGTCGAGGCCGCGGGTAGTACGGCCAACGCAAGCGAGTTGAATGCAGTTCGCGCGTTCTCGAGGAAACGGTGAAACGCGCTGACCGGGTCCGCCTGCTCATGTTCTAACGGCGAGAAAGGTGGGAGTCAGAAGTAGAAAGTGCAAAGGACATTATGGTTTCCGTACGGTGACAGAGCTCGTCCGTAACAGCCACCGGTGGACCTGCTGCCACATGCTTTGACCACGTGATGATGATGGCAATGACACACGATCACACGGCTGCTGCCAGACCTCCCAGTCGATCCCTAGCAGTCGACCAACGGAGCGTCCACTGGCAAATTCGCAAGTCGTCACCCTTTTCCCCCTCTGCTTTTTTTGCACACGTTCCATGTCGAAAAACTCTACAATCCGTAAAAACTCCAACAGATGCGTTACCCATATGGCGGGCACAATCATGCAGTTGCACGCAGGAACCGGAGGGAGGAGTCGCATATGCGTTCACAGTGCACTCACATACGTACATATATAGATACATACGACGATGGCACGACTAAAAGAGAAACGAAAAGTCGGGGAGAGTCCTGGCAGCTATTGTGAGTCTGGCTAGTTTCGGCTAGACGATAACGGCGCCTATAATAACAGGGATAGTACAATGTCTCCTTCAGCATATTGCAATTAACTAGGCACTCGACATAATAAAAAGTGATTGCTCTGACCAGAAGCCTGCTTTTATCGTCTATCTATCTTCCTTGCCATTGGGTTTGGACGTGGCGCAGACATTTTGCTATGTACAAAGGTGTTTTCAATCCATAAGGGAGAAGAGGCTTTCACATCATTAACGCCACCGGCGACGCGGACATGAAACAATGCAAGCATCCAATTATGGGGGCCTATATCACCAGTGCGCTACGTTAGGCTCATTGAAAAAAACCAGCGCTAAACATGGACCTAAAAAGTCCACACGCGGATCTGATTTCTGTGAAACTACGGTGATTCCAACGAATCGCTGTTGACGCCAAGCAAATGACGGGTAATTATTTCCGCAAAGCAAGCTTCTTATCATCCATAATCGATATTCAGGTATCGAACCTACCTGCAGGTGTAGAGAGTACGCGCACTGATATAGCCTAGTCGTACTAATATATGTTAAGTATAGTATGCGCCATAACAATGTGGCCGAATTAGGTAGAACTACCCTACTAGAGTTAATATAATTAAATGGTGTATTTGTCGTTACTCTGTTCTCTCTAGAACACTATAAACCTACTCACAAGAGAGATGAAAATTGTTGCAGAAAAAACAATCCGTTGTGAATGAGCTTATCAAATCAAGAAAAATATGTATTGTATAGGACATAATTAGGTGCGGTATATTTCTATACCTGCCATCTGTACGAAGAACCAAATACGTTTGCAAATTTAAAAAAAAAACTGAGTACACACTACGTAAGAGTGTATACACGATTTCCTAAAACATGCATTAACAAAAAAACAGCTTAACTGTATTATATGCTATTATGTAATTGTATCTGAAAGACTATGAATTAAACGTACCAAGCTTTATAAAAAATAGATTAATTTTTAATGTGACGATGTTTCGTCGCTAAGCCAGTAGATACAGGATTTTATGCCATTGTTACATCGATGTGCGAAACCAACGTGCACGTTTCCTAACATCGAATTGCACGATATAGCGATGACTGTTTTCCAAATTTTGGTTTAAGTGATCGATGGTTTGGGGTAGCATCAGACGGGCAGATGAAGTAGGGTGGATGGGCATTGATGAGTGAACGCGTGCCGGGTGGCCAGGCAACCACTCAAAACCCCTAATTATATCAGTATACACAAACGTAAGTTGTGCGCGCTAGGATAAGCGCGGAACCCGTTGGACTCACGACCAAATCGCCGCCGCTTTGAAGTCACAGCAAAGCAATTAGGGCTGTACACTTACGATATAATCAAATTCTGATGAATAATTTATTATCAAGATATTTGCTAGAATGAGCATTACTAACTATATAGGTCAGAATCCATGCAGAGTGTCGTCGTAACCATAGAACGTACGCGCAGGTATATACGAACTCTGTCTGAAGGAACAATGTCATTATAAACTCGATTAAAGTGACTTGACCACTGCTGGGGAAACTGTTCATAATTGAGACAGTTAGCAGAGGGGCTTTCTGAACGGTAGGTTTCCGGTGTGCCGAGAGCAGACGACACACAATGCATATAGAGATTTTTGAAAAAATTCGCGATGTTCTTGACAGTAAAGCAATTAGGGTAGTAAAAGCTTCGGACGAAATGGAAACGAAAACGGAGAAAAAAACACATCGGCTCCTCACGGTTTTAGTTGAACTGGAAATCACCAGTACTTATGATTACTACAAACACATCAATCTCAGCCTATACAAAAAAGGCCAAGGAACATTGACTCATTTCCCGTCAAGCATATATGTATTACGCGGTGAGCATATTACACAAAAAAAAAATAAACGATCACAATAGCCGATTCAAGAAAAATCGTCTTTGAGGTTGTTAAATTTTATTGAAATCGACTCAGAAGACGATTGAAGCGTGGGCGTATGAATAAGCGCTGACGCTCAGTAGCAAGACAAAATGGGGTCTTTCACGGGGCTTTGCAGTCCATTGGACGCCTACCCAGAATCATTGAAGCCTCTCAATTTGACTTCTGTTGTATTTAGCATTAAGCTAGCATCAAACAATGCAAGCCTTCCTGTGGACTAATGAAACATTATGGTACCTCATTTAAATTATTTCGAATCGATACGCCTATACGCTGTTTCTCATGTATGCGGTTGATATTAATTCCAGCTACACCTTCGTCTCACAGCTAAGTTACTCGGCTTGTTTAGCATTCGTCCTTGTAATCATCCCGACTATTTTGTTAAGGCCACATAGTGGGGCTCAGAAGTTCGCTTGCAAATATTCGGGCCTTGTTCAATTTACAAAAAAAACAATCGTAAATTTGTCCAATTGTTTCCTTATGCACACGCGCTTCGTGTATGTCTGAGGAGCAGCTACTCTTTCATCCGCACCTTACTGCGAGGCAGGTGCCGCGAACAAAGAGATTCGTGGCGGGCCCTTTTAGGTACTTTTAACTCCGCAGCGTTTCTTACTTTTCTCCTTCATATTAACGTCTGGCCGTCCAAACCGTGCGATATGGTTGCTAGACGCACATGTATGTCCCCTGTAGTCCGGCATATCCTGCATCACGGAACTTCAACAAGACTATATTTATATACATGTTTAACGTTATATATATATAAAACTCTACGACCTTTCCAAGGAGAAGAAAAAGTGCTAATTTTTCGGCGGAAGCTTTTCTTCCATGTCAGGTGAGAGAACGAACATGCATCAGCTTTACGCCGCTTACGTGTAACTCCTCATGATATATTAAACCATATCAGGTTGATTTTATACCCACTTGACGATCCGGACGCTCGAGTATCGCCGGCGAAACGTCGCTGGCTGTGGCTGTATCTAGCCGAAACTAACAACCGCCTTGTAAAACAGCGGGCAGGTCATAAGCTCGCATACAAATACAAATATTTTTAAAGTGCACCAGTGCGCATTTGTTCATTTGTACACATTTAATATGATGAAACTGTGCCTAGATCACTATGAAGTATGGATCAGTATAACGAAAATAACAAACTCCAAAGGTTTAGTCTCGGTGATTCATTTTATGGAAACTTTCAAGCATGCTCATAGGAGCCGATTCATTAAACGAACGTGGAATATGGATGGCGTTATTTTATCTGGGGACGTTGAACAAGACGAGGAGTGCAAATCCTATTATAGGCTTTTCCTTTTAGTTTGTGTCTATCGGCTGAGGATCTACCGCACCAAGCAATATGCCACGCTTGGCCCTTGGCCCATGGCCCATCAATAGAACAGATTCTATTCTTCATTAAAGTGTAAACAAAAACGTCTTCTGAGTACCGATACAAGCCCAGACGCCGTAAGGATAATCGTGAGCTTCACGACTATTTCCAAGGGTCAATGTGAAATTAACTGCCCTTAGAACTTTTGGTTAGATAAATTAGGGAGGGAATCAAAAGGTCGACAAAAAAGTAGTAGCCGCCAATGGCTTGAGTGCGCTGAAGCACAGACTCTACATTTCAGCACAAATCGGTATTTTACGTTGGATTCGATCAAGGTGACAATTCATGGAGTATCACAAAACCAGAGAAAGGCGCATTTTACGTGAGAGTATAATTCGATATTTAGTAAGTAATATTCTCTTTTTATAGAGTGCGTTTGATTATTTTAGCCAAATTAACTAACAGGAGCATTTAATCAAAATGTAACTTTACAGAGGCGTTAGGGATCGTTGATGACGAACACAATATGACCTAAGGCGTCCATAAAAACAACGTTTAGTATCGTTCATAAACTACTTCCGATAAACTCGTATACGCATATTAAGCTTTATTGCTCACATATTTTTGCTTATTCAATCAAGGCCCCTTTTGGGCCTATTTATTTATAAAATATGTAATATGCGTACGATTTATTCAAAATTACATTGTTAGAAGAAGTCATACATTAATGCATTCAGACCTAATTCCTAGATACGCGCATTGCTATTAGATTTTGTCTATACACATCATGACCGTCTACGTGCCACAGCTGCACCTGCAATGTACCTTTGTAACAGTCCTTTTTATAAGTAGAAGCTTACGGACGCAGAAGCCGATCAAGTAGACGGCTTTCGAAGAAAACGCTGGGTCGACCAGGGTTGTCCTGATACAATCACTACTTATTGTTCGTTTCAGCTAACCCGAAATTCTCGTTTGGGGCTACCTTCTAACAAGAATGGAACACCTTCGTTTAGCTAGATTGTTTGGCTCGTGATTTAACTTCGTTAAAAAAAAAAGTCGTCATCGTATTAAGCGCGATTGCTTGGTGTGTCGATGATGCTTTCGGTGTTAGCAGCCCTGCAGCTTTATGACGTTTTAATCTAGTGCAAAAAAATTTCCCGTTATCGCTTACTGCTTCACTCCCTCATTCGTAGCAGGGCACATTTCGGTGTACCCCAAGCCCAGTATCCGGCCCAGCCGTCCCACCAGTGGCCAACCGTGCGTTTGCTTGCTAACCGAGTCATTGCCGCAGGCTACAGTAGAGGGATTTCTGCCTGAAGCAGCGGCGCCTGCGGGACAGCGGATTTGGAAAGGGGTGTCCGCATGGTGAGCATGAGATGCCTATTCCCAAGAAAAGATGGACAGTATATATGCGAGATCGTTGGCGAAAGCAGACGCAATACATGATGAGCACAGAGGCGGAGGGAAGTCGAGAAAAATAAGGTTTGGATGATGGTGGGTTCCGTAAAGTATTGAGGAAAAAGTTCCGGTGCTATGTCCAAGTGCAAAAGAGGCTGCACCATCCCACCCACTACACGGGGGAGATTTGAGGGCGAATATCGTTTTGCCTATTATGTTCTAGCTTCGAGCTTCGTTAGGAGAGATGGGCAAATGATGAAGAGGATACAAACGGAGAACCCCCACGGTAGAAGAAGTGACGATAGATATGATGGTGGCACATTCCAGCCCTAAAGACTGCGCGGCTGGCACGTTGTTTGTGCCATTACCAAAATGTAGGAAGTAACATCATCATCGAGGCAAATATTGAACAGCTAATGCAACTAGACCAAGTAGAGCGCCAGCTACCGTTAAGTATACCCAGCAACGAAGTGGATGGACGCGCCCTTTTCGAGATGATCCGATCTCATATTTCTCTGTAGTGGTGACGTCTTTGTCACCAGGAGACTACCGTATACCGTCTTCAGCCGTCAAATTTTGTCCGTCCCTGTATCAAGGCGTATTTCGTATGCGTACCATGTATACTGTTGAATGTACTGAACGAAACGAAGGTTCAGCCTTGCGTAAGGGGAAAGTACGTAATTCTACTCTAATGAATCCACGCCGCATCGCTGTCACACTGGAAGACACAAACATAAAAAATGCTAGTATGCAAGCAATGAGATGCGAACTCTTGCAGAAGGACAGCTCGCAGATGTTCCTGAATAAATGAGAACAAAGTGCAAACGGCAGCAAATTGAAAATGGCAATTAGAACGAAGGTGGGCGGGTCGAAATTGGGCTAGAGAATAGGATATATGCGGACGCCAGCAGAAAATGTAGGGGCATTGCGAATAACTTTCGTTTGTTTTCGGTGTCCGTTTCAGTGAAAAAACCAAGCCAAGTAAAAGCTGCCAATGTCAAACAAAACATTTCACGCCAAGTCCGACTTAATCCCCCCTCCCTCCACCTTAATTACCTGCTTAGGGCGCGCCCTGATCGTCCATTCGCGTTGAATCAACAGCGACTACTTGGGTTCACCTGGTTCTAGTTATGGCGAATAAGTACCGCAACGCGCTCCTTACGTAAGCCCGTCCACCACCCGATGAAACAAACGGTTGATAGTCTAAGGCAATCCAATAGGATAGTCAGGCTTCCCCGTATCGGCAACAGCTCTAACGGTTAAATATGTGATCTACTTTTTCAGAACACTACTGAACCGGCTTAAGTGCATTTGCTATCCGAAGACGATGGCAAGAGAGGTTCAACGTCACCAGCTGCCGCAGCAGCAGTGCAATTACATGACGATAAAGTGTAACGCTTTCGTTTAGTCCATTTTGACCAACCCAAATAACCCAGAAATACTAGAGTTGGAAACGATTTCAACGTCGATCGGTCCGTACAACCCCTGGCCGGATCCAAGCCCGATCGCCGCCTGGTGCCATTACGTAATCCTATACAATAGAAGCAGGAGACGGAAGAAAGGGTTCGTCGGCTTTATCGGAAACCGATTACGCTCTCCAATTGAAATAATAGGTCTATCCAATCTTGCTACATCGGCTTTCTTACGACGATTCCTCTGACCTCGCCTATCAGGAAGCCGTGCACATCATATCTACAAAGAACCCTTTGTCCCTTGTTCCTTCAGTGAGACCACCTAACGACCGCAGAACTACCGCCGTATTCACAGATGTCGACTATCACCAACTAGCCATAAGTCGATGATGCACTATTTCTTTAAACCCCAATGCTCTTAAACCATGAGTCTATGTATTTTCTGAGGACACACTACCTGGCTTGCATCGTGCGTACGGCCTTAGTGAACATCAACACTAGTCTTTGTATTCAATAAAGCGGAATGAGCTAACAGATAAACATGCTGGCTCGATGAAGTGCCGAATAAGCCCCTATTGTTAAACAACCGTTGGCTCAAGCTAGGCTACCTTGTTATTTTCTATATGGCGTATATGGTATATATTCTATATGGCGTGTCTAATAGATAGGTCATTTTCCACAAAAAAAAAAAGAGGTTGCACAGCCTGTAACGTGATCCCCGTCAATAGGACATAAAAAAAAAAGGACGCAAGTGATGTCCTGGAAAAGGAACATCTATTTACTGCTCTCCGGATATTAACTGAGACGTAGGCTTACTGTCCAATAAACAACGCGAAATAAACCTAGCTTTAGGTATCACCCTAATCCACTGTAAATAACTGGTAGGTAGCCAGTGTAAGTACAGTAACTTACAACTAATTTTCTTTACAATTATACAAGATTAAATTCAAACGAATACTGATCTTCCTTAAACCAAAAATTGAAATCTCACTTTTGGCTTCAGGTGTAGTTGGCGAGGGGATGACAATAATAATAGACCCATCAAAACTATTTTCTAAAGTCGGGTCTATAGCGTTTCAGGTATCGGACGCCAGGCAGTGGATGTAGCTGAGCAACAAAGATTTCGATCCTGTCGACTCAAAAAGCTACTATTTAGTGCGGGAAAAGTTTAAATCCTAGTTTTTTCAGCCTCTCGGAAAATGGCTTAGTTATTAGGAGGTTAGTAAAAGGACGGAGACTCACTAAAGGATTGAAAAGGACCTCAACTGCGATATAGCCAGTAAATCGCAGAGAGAAAGAACGCGCTATGTGCAGTTCTGAACTACAAAATAGGAGCCGTTCTGAAAGCAACCTGATCAAGCAAGACGGTCAGCGTAATCGGCGGTTTTTTGTTTTTAATTCCAATTGGGATTAGATCACAGGCAGAAATTGGGCTATAAAGAATTCATATGGCGGTAGCAAATCGCTGTTTCAGCAACTTATTTGACAGAGTCTAACGGTCTATGGACAGGTGGATAGATCGGGATCTTTGCATTGTGATACTCATGCGCACGAACGCAAGAAGATACGTTGTGGACTATTCGAAATGACTGGACTGACGCGGTTCGATGTCACGTTCATTGTGTCCTGGTAATTGTTATAATATCTGTCGTGTCGTTGACATTTAGATTGTTATCACCCGGCTTCACATGGTAGTTGAATAATTGGGAGGTGTCGTAATAGACAGCTAAAAATCAACGCAAAATAATGAATTCAAGTTTTACAATTAATGAACGTAAAAATACAGATGACATATTAATAACCTAAGGTTCGTCCTGCTGCAGGGCCTTCAATAAAACTGAATCTCGAGTTCTATGAAGATACAGATCTTTGTACAGCCAACTCATCTCTAGGAAATGGATACGCACCAGATGGTTACTGCCATCTGGTGCGCATCCATTTTACGTACGTTTTGACTTAACGCCATGACCATGTCGCTCTTTTATTTAGTGTCATTTACGAACGCTGATAATGTAATGTTGATAGGGTTTAAGTAGATGCGTAGTTTGAGAAATTCTACGAAGTTCTTATATTCATAGAAGTTGAATATGCATTTCTCGCTAATAGAGCTTTCGATATATATGTGTATTCACCAACAGTGGCAATATGCATGTGGTACTGCAGCTCTTCGACGGTAATTGCGATTGCCCGGCTCGGTGACAGGACTCAGACTTTGAGTAGTAGGCTTGGTTTCCAAGCACGCTCTCTCGCCTGCTTTTATCGCGTTTTTTTTGACTACTTGCCTAAATGCTTCAGGCAGAACGCCATTTAGCTATCTGGGCCTTTGTTTTACACTATAGACGTTAGCCTTTTATCCGTTAAATTTTACTCCCGACTCCACGTCTTTTTGTAATGTTAGTTTGCATAGGCAAGATGTCAGCCAGAATTGGGCCGAGCAACAACAAGCGATACAAGCAACTTGCACCTGGTGGAACAGTTTCTCTCTGCCAATTAATTTGCGCCCTGCTGTAGCTACGCTCAGGAAGACGGCGTGGTTTGTTCTGTGTGGATTACCCAAAGTTCGGCGGACGCACTAGCAACGGCTGAACGCGCTGCTGTGAGGGGGCATCGGTGTACGCCGCGAAGCCACCCAATGGGCCAGTATCACTCCTGGAGCGGCCGGTGCTGGCGATAGGGGTAACAGCGAATGTGGAACATGCAGTCATTGGCCTCCAGGTTGTTCGGGTAGTGCAATGAATTGACTTTATTGTAGGGCAGTTGCCGCCGCCATGCAATAGCCTAGTGGGGTTGGCCTGGTCATTGTTTGAGGTATGTTTAAGGCACCTGCTAGCCAGTCAGCCTGGAGGCGGGGCACGGACCGGCATTGGAGGTAAAATCGGCAAACATCATATAGTGAATAACAATGGTAGCAAGGGGTTGGAAAATAACGAGGAGGTAAAATGTGGAAGGGGGATCTCTAATTGTATGGTTAGTCGGCGACTAAAATGCAGATGTTATTGCTGCCGTTGAGATCGTTGTAACTCACCACTACCGTAAAGTTGCCGCCCTTTGCGAGCTAACAATCTCTTCTTGGCCTTTGGCCCTTCTCATTTTCCACTAACGAGTAAGGACCCATGAGATCGGCCCTGTACCAACGGGCACTGCGAAACACAAAGGTCCTATCATGTGCACGCCGCATAAGTCTGACATTTTGAATTTTCACTGATTTCGTGTCTACGTCGGTCGCATCTCGCTGCGCCGGGCTACTAGTATCATTTCTTGTATTATGTCTGTGTGTGCCTATTGAGCTATAATAGGTTTACATAGACGCTCAGGGTTGCAAGGATGAATCGCGATGAATGCTTGGACGCATATAAAGTACGAAACAAGATTTACTCATAAGGACCAAAGAATGAAAGAGTGATCCGCTGTTGTCGACTCAGGACGTATGAAACGAAGTGAAAGCCGATAGGACCGAAATGGAAAAATATTCGCTGCGCCTCAATTACGGTAGGGGTGGCAAGTAACTTTCTCATGGAAGTTCCGCTTCAAATTATCTGCTTGACTATAGGGTCATCATTCTGTAGAGCTCTAGCCCTCGGACAAATCGTTTGCCGTATTCCCTACGGTGGTCATCAAAACAAAGGGGTGATGGACAAGCCTTCGTGCAATCATCTTGCGTGTCGCTTTCGAATAGAGAAATCACTTTATTTTTGTATTTCGCTGGATTTTACAACCAACTGGATTGAAAGTGATGGAGGAAGATTCCAGTTAAGCAATTTTTAAAAGGTTAAGACTTCAAATATAGTAGCATACTATTTCTGTAATAGGCCGCGTTTGAGATCTTTTGAAACGTGCGTGTCGGTACAACACGTCACGAATAGACACATTCAAGTGGAAGCGGATAAAGCTGACATTCAACATATCCTGCACGGCTGCATCATATATGCTGAAAAAGGGAAACTGTTTGATTACCTATGACAATGGTCGTGATGTTCGTGTATATATATATATAAACGCCGTATTAATAAAACCAGTAATAGCAGTAGTAGTGATTTTTCGTGACTGGCAAGTTTTCTCCGCTGTCGAATTTCTATTTCGACTCCGAGTGGCAAGCGACGATTGCCTTTTGTCGGTAGAATATTGTTGATCTAGCGATTATATCGAAAAGTTAGCGAGCGGCGCGAAGGATGTAATGCTAAAAATGGGATCCGTTTCATCGACAGGCAGGCAAACAAACAGCCCGCTTTCAACGATTTTCGATGTCGTCATTTCTTCTGTATGCTTTATTCTGCTCGTGGATCTCTGCTTTCGTCTCAACTTGGATGCTTTGCTATGCTCTTGCTGTGCACAGGCAGCCTACGCGGAAACTTCCAGACCTCATCAACCAGCTGTGCGCCTTTAGAGGGTTTGCTGCAGAATCCTATTCCAGTGAGGCTAGATGCAGGTCCACCATTTTACCTGTGGACCAAGCACCATATCAATAGGTAGATGTACCATAGAATCGTATACCACCGTTAGTATCTGTAGTTGTCTGCGGATAGTTGTCTGAAATGGCATACCCCACTCCGTTGTCTGTTATGTCGTGGAGCCGCCTCTGCGTCTGGGTATTGCGTGCACTGTTCAAAAGGAGCTAGCCGTAAGAACATAGGAGAGTACTGGGTGGGAAAACTGGAGCCGAATTACCGTAGAAGGAGCACACACAACAGGGCTCGACTGAGTTAGGTGAAACTGGTGAGGTAAGGCAGCAGTCAACGGGATCCCAGTGGCTTCGGAAGAAATCAGAGTATTGCGAGCGACTGACGGTCGCTGAGCGCCGCCACAATAGCTACGATAACGGAAATTGTGATAACATAATGTATTCTGTATGCCTTGACGGCTTTTGTCAGCTCGTTAGCTAATAAATGACGGAAATTAAATATTTACGAATGCTATCACTATTTGGTTTATCGGTCACGAATGATTTCTTATGAGAATCAGAATGCTTTGGTCGAAGGGAGGTATTCTTCAAATAGTGTAATTATAATAGGTAGTTACTAGTGAATAAGTAAATCGGAAACAGTTGAAGAGGGTTTGCCTAAACCATCGTGTCTCATGACTGATGATGCTAGCAACATGTTTGCTTGCTAAATTTAGGGACACGTGAGGCGCTCTAGAATTCTATATACTAAAGCAAAATTAACTATGATCGGAGTTTACCAGAATCGCGCGTCATGTATGTGATGTTATAATACGATTTTAAGTGTTCTAATAGTTGCAACTAGGGCATAGGACATGGATGTTTCAGTTGCGATGTGTGGTAGCGATAACGAACTTGTCCGTGTGCGTCCTAATTGGTACGGATGACGATAGTGACTACAGATAAGACGGCTTTTTCACCTCAGCCTTCAATCCAAATTGATGGTTAAATCTACCAGCAGCAATTGGGTTTTAGCGTAATCACATTCTCATGTACATGCACATATATATCCATTTCCGAAGGCCGTTACATCTATTTCGTTCTTCTATTTTTTTGCCGCCTCCAACTTCCATCCCCGGCCTCGCATCTGGCCGGACTGATTATCAGAGTCGTGACAGACAAACGGGCCAGTCAAATTCTCTCGGCGGTGACTGCATTTCGGCCGAGGTCGTCGCCGTGGTCGCTGCATAAGTTATTCTCGTGCTCAGAATTCTGGCGTTCATGTGCTTTGGCGCCTTCCGGCCCCCCGACTTTTACCAGCTGCAGGTAAGACGAGAGCACACCACCATCAGCATCGTCGCGCGCTAATTCAATCTTTTAGCCACCGAGATCGACCGTTGGCCTTTTACCTTACGTCTACGATTCGTTCAATTCCTCCCCAGGGCATTCAATGCCGGAATTTTAGCGTAAGAGAGTTTCAGCTTTTCCTATAACGGCCGCCTCTAGTTTTCGCTTTCAAAGGGCTCAGTACCTCAGGTGCTTGTTCTCTTGTTGCATGGGCTTATAGCTGAGTCTGGTCACGAAATACGCGCAGATTCGAACTAGCTAAACCCGGCTGCTTAGTACGACCTTAACCGTCCTGTCCAGTGGCAGTACGAGGAGCACATCCATCCCGATGGACGGAGCAGAACTGAAGGCCTCAGTTTCCAAATAGACGATCAGTACGTCAGCTACAAGAAGTGCGAACACGGAGCTGTGTTGTTGTCTCCTCTGACAACAGCCACCCGTTTTCAATGGCACTGCCGCTAGGAGCAGTTACGTGGGCCGTCGTTTCTGTATAACGACCTGCTGCAAACCAGTCGCAGACAGAGCAAATTGTCCCCTGTTCTTTAGAGTTATGCTACCAGGCACAGTTAAAGTGAACCAGGAAGCCAAGAATTGAGAAGTGCTGGCTTCGTGCATAGAACAGACGGAGAAGGCATCACCAGAGGCAGCTACTGCCTGTCTGCAGCAGCAGTAGCGGTGTTTAGGCCACTAGGTGAGGGAAAGAAGCTTCCTGGCCATACAGAACACTTTTGATGGGATGGAAATAGAGAAGCTGTGGAGGAAGCCAAAGCGGAATTCAGCACAACTCGGGGGCACAATGGGGCAGAGATAGGACAGACGGTGGGAGAGAACGAGAGGGCGAGGAGGAGAGGACTGGGCATATGGCTAGTGTCGTGGAGCAGTCTGGGTGACAGCCACGGAACCATGGCGAACTGGATTGGATGGAGCTAGCTAGGCAGATAGAGGGCTAAAGTTCGCTGTCGAACTGAGGCTAGTCGAGGGCGGGGGCATAAGACAGGAGGAAGAGGCAAGCAGGGACTACCGAGTACAGGAAGGCTATCGCACGTTTGCTTGCCAGAGGGCTTGGCGGGTCTGCGCGCGCAACCGATAGAGGATAGACGCACAAGCGGCAACGCTGGCGGCGGCGGTTGAGGCAAATGGAAGGAGAATGTCTCGTTGGCTGTCGGGGCTTCGTGGAATTGTGCTTGGTTGTCGCCGGTGGAAGATAAGTTGCCTGCAGGATAGGCTCACTTGGGCTGCACTAGGTAACAATGGTGGGGGGCATGTTGTGCCCTCATCATTCTTTCGATGTGGGTGCGCGCGTGTGCATGCATATGTGAGTTTGCCTGCGTGCAGGCTGACTGAATGTGTGTGTACTACGTTCCCGATGAGCTTGCCGTTGTACAGTCGTACTGCTGGTGCGGTTCTGTGAAGACATTGTACCCCTGCCATCATAACTAAGTCTGTCTGTTTTGGCGGTGTGCCTATACAACAACACCACCATCTTCATCAGCAGCAGCAGCAGCGCGGCGACGAGCAACGCCAGCAGCGTCCGACTCGCCTGTCGGCTATGTGTTAAAAGCTGTGGCAACGCTTCTGTCGC
Source organism: Varroa destructor (assembly GCF_002443255.2). Lineage (NCBI taxonomy): Eukaryota > Metazoa > Arthropoda > Arachnida > Mesostigmata > Varroidae > Varroa > Varroa destructor. Next base: position 3,513,828 of record NW_019211455.1, read on the forward strand.
GGCTGACACGGCCGCTGCCGCGTAGGTCAGGGCGCCCTCTGTCCTCGTTCCCGCCTTTTGCAGGCCAGAGTGCTGCTGCTGCCGCCGCCGCTGCCGCTGTTCCTATCCTGCTGCTATGGCCTGTTTGCCCGGCTGGCTGCGTTGAGCCGTTGGTTGTTGATAACTTTGAGCTGTCTGCTGCTGTTGGCCGCGAACAAAAGCGCGCGCACTCTAAGAGAACGACGACAGTAGCGGCTGCTGCTGCGAGAATCTCGAGACACCACACGGCCGAGACGCACGAACGGTCGGTCGGTCGGTCGGTCGGTCGGTCGGTCGGTGCTGGTACAGAGGCAAGTCGGACCGATCCGAACAGAACGCCCGATGGTGGCTTCGAGTGCGGTAGTTAACGCCTGAAACAGAGCTGGCGAGCCGTGGTGGCCTGTAAAAGGTGCTAGTGCGAAAAAACCTGCGGCAAGGCTCCTACGGGCGCCAGCGTGCTGCTGCTGGCGGCGGGGCCGTTGATCATAGAACGACAGTGTGACGACTGGCCTACTTATGCTAATAGGAGTCCTTAGAAAGCACAGCAGTGACGTTTGCCGGTTCTGTCCTATTGCAATATTACTCTACTATTACACACTGCTGATGTGTGTACCGCAAACCAGCCATGCGACTAACGTGATTGTCTATGCGACTTACAGGCTAAGAGAAAAGCTGAGAAATCGTAACCAGAGAGGTTTTTTGAGCCGCTTGACAACAGGAGAGAGTAGCAATAGACGAACAATTCAAAAACGAAGTGAACTTGGCGACGGGTAGGCAAAAAAGTAAAAGTCGTTGCCCACTTGGTGGAACACACGATCTTACCGAACAGTACCGTTTATTTATTTATTTTGGGAACTCCCTCTTGGAAAACTAATCTATTTAGCCAGTCAGCGGACCAGCGGCAGCCGGTGCGGTAGGGGCCCTCGACAACTCGGCCCAGGCTACAATAAACAACAAAAATATCGACAACTACGAGCGGGTTTAACCGCGACCGATGTACTAGAGGCAACGACTCCTCGTAGAAACTGTGCCTAGTATCGAACGAAAGAGTACCTCTCCACGAGAACCAGCTCAACAACGATCGAGAACCATATTGCAACGAGACTACTACACCTGTAACCGGTTGCTGCAGCTGATACGTCCTGGAGAGGAAACCGCGCAGTGAAAAATTGTTATCCGGAGATAACGGGGTATAAGCAGGAGCTATCGACGCAGTCCACACGCTGTACAGGTGCGGTTCATTGTTTCCCTACTACGAGACCAATTTCAGCAACAGAAACGCTCAAGTGTCCCGCGTGGAGTGATCATCTTTTCAACAAATAGCGTTACCAGTGGCAATAGTCATCCTTGTAGCTTCGTTCATGCGAGAAGCAAGCGCATATAGTGCATCGTCTGACGGTTAAAGGGTCGCTAGACTTGAAAGTCACTTTGTTATACGAACGTATGAAAGTGTTCATTAATAAAGAAAAACACGACAGCAGTGGCAATAAACGTGTCGCAAGCAGTAAAGCAGCGGACGATTTCTGTCGTCATTTCTATTGTTGATGATTCAGTCATCCCGCCGTCGATCGCCGTCGTCTAGCGTTTTCCCGTTATGATAATTCGAGCAAGCCACCGGCTACCAACAATGTAAAATAGCCATCGATGCAATACTGTCACTATTAACGTTAGTGCAATGATCATGTGAGCAGTCGCGCGCCGTGCGCTTCACAGCTTATAGTGGAACTTGATCATCAGTTTTCAACTATTTAAGTTTTGTGCAGAGACCATTTTCTCAAGCGACTAACGTAACTCAGATCACTTCTGTGACAATTAGCGTTTTTCAGTCGTCCTGCTCGTTCCGTAGAGTAGTTCAACCTAATCTTCTTCATTATTGCCGTTCACCCGTCCACTCCAGGTTCCCGCCATAAGTTAAAGGCTATCGACAACATAAAAAGGTCGAATACTTTAGACGTGGAGGAACGCCGCCGATTGTTGTTAAGTAATAAAGGACCAGTCAACCAGAAGGTATCAGCTCTGATCAGTAAATTTCACCTTTTCTTGGTTCAAAATCAAATCGGTAGCCGAAAGTTAGCTCTGGTATGTCGATATCAGGGTGGCCCAGCTTTCGGTGTTGATGTAAGAACGCGAAGCTGGTTTAGGGAAAAGTAGCAAACAAACGTTTCTGTGGAAAAAGGAAGAGATTAGTATATTGAAGGAAAGCCGAGACTGCTCGAAAAAGCAAAAATAGACAAAGACAGTTTTTGTTTGTTTTTTTACTTCCTTTTACTTCCAATTGCTCATGTATCTCGCACAGCGAGTACCGAAGAAGCGGGGAGGGGGGTTACAGCTTGGAGTTGCAACGGCGAAGCAGTCGCACAAAAAATCCTGCTACAGGGGTAAACAAAGCAAGGAGGAAAACTAAATTGCGAAATAATTGTTTCTGTCATCCTCCGACGGCGAGATCAACCGTTCAGCGATAACAGGATCTAAATCCAGTGCTGTCCTCCTCTCGGGTTATTGGCTAAGTCGCAGCTTATTCAGCGCCAGGAAAATGGTCTGGGTTTGTTGCATCAACTCTATTTCGCTATGAAGTCAGCCTGATCGACAACGGTGCTAAACCACACGCAACGCGACTGCTCCTGGTCGCCAGACGATGATAGCCAGTAGATGACTAATTAAGAAAGTAGATCAGAGATCGGAGTCAAGATTAAGTATGAGATTAAGCCGTTCAGCAGAATATCTTCATTTCATTTCATTTGTATGCCAGTTATAAACTAAACACAGCATACAACTATTAGAGAGGCCAAGAAAACTAAAGAAGAAAGAAGTTGGTAACTTGGAACAGAACCGAAGAACCACAACCAAAGTCCAGAAAGGACTGAAGTTAGATAACGAAAATTCGAATTCTACTTGCGGTTGCTACCGATTGCGTTGTTTCCATGTAGAACAAGTATCTGTTCCCGCCCCTCCTTCCCACGTTTAACTTTCTGTACGTCATGAAATCAATGCGCCAACACTGAACAACGTCAACTAAGCATTGAATGTCTTTGTCTATGAGATCGTACCATCATCAGCCCGGCTACAGTACGTGATTCGTTTACCTGTACATAAGTCAAGTTCAGAGATGGTAGCCTATGATGTGGTGCTTTCGGCTTAACGTTTGCCAGATTTGTTATTCAGAAATTCTCAGAAAGCAGTAGAGTGCTTCGGACGGAGTGGATCTTCGTAACACGTACGTCATCGTAGTTTTCTAGGAGTTACTTGTGCGTCCGTAGTGCCAGTTCTGCGTGCGTACGCAGCAGAACTTGAAATCATCGCCGTTGTCACCTAACGGTGTTAAGCGTTCGTTGTACCATTTCGCAGACGCGGCATTGTTCACTGCGCATTTCTTGTACGAACTAGCATTACCATAGTTATTATCGTGACTTAGTACCGTGCTCAGTACTTAGTTAGTACCGTGCTTACGATTAGATACCGTAGCTCGCCTGTAGCCTACCCACAGAGCAGACTCCGCTACGCTGTCATTTTCGTCGGTAGCAACAACTGCACGAGTGCAGTTGAAACAGCAGGAGACGCTATAGAGACGTCCGGCGACGATGAAAATTCGGCGGATGTCGCTACTAGAGGCTCGAGGCTCAGGCCCCCCCCTTAAAGCACACGACGACGAGAGGAGCGATCGTTCACTACTCGAGAGCGAACAGATCGGCGTCAACATCAGCGGTTCAAACGTGCGACGCCGGCCGCGCGCCCGACCCCACCTTGGCTATGGGGGCCGGAAAAGAAAGGCAGCTGCGGGGCCGAGCCTGATCCTATTAAAAGGAAGAAATAACCAGTACAGCCGATCCCAGCAGCGATGTAATGCGAATCGTTGTAGCCCCCAAAAGTTTCCTCAGTTGTCCTCGGTGTCTGTACTCATGCCGTCGATCATATCGATATCAAGATCAGTGCCCAACTCCACGGCAGCATCGCTATCTTCGTTAGCCACAAAACAGAAAATAAATCAAACAAATACTGCAGATACATTAACAAGTTCTGCAAGCAGCATCACTCCTACTGAAATTGCGAAAACAAATACGTGCTGTGATCATCGTACTAACAATACCTCAGACTCATTGACGATGCGAGCGCCACGACCGAATAATAGTCGAAGATTAAGGTGTCGTCCATCACAAAAATGTCCGCCGTCACTGCAACCACGACCACGGAAACCACTACGATTGTCGCCGTTACCACATCTACTCTTCTGCGCAATGTTGTTTGTGGGATCAACTCAACTCGAGCGGGCCCATGCCAAGGATCAGGACCTCATTGGACATCAGTAAGTAGCAATGAACAGTTGAGATCATTTTGCGGATGAGACCTGTCCGCTTGCCCGACGATAGAAGTTTGTTTTTTTTCCAACTTACGAAATTCCGTTAACTTTGTCCTAAACACGTTTCATAATTAGTTCTAAACTATGAGCGTTTCTGAGAGGTTCGCCGAAAATTTATTCAAACAATGGAGAGAGAATTAAGTTGATCGACATTGAAATTTAGGTAGTTTGGTTTTCACTCTGTATGCAGTTCAGTAATTAACAGTTGTTTCGCGCGTATAATTAATCCATTGTGTGTTGGTGTGTGCGATACAGATGTGTCTAGCTCAGTCCAGGTAGCTATATTTACCATTTAATGCAATATTGCTGATATCGTTTCGCTTTTCTCATACATAGCAGTGTTTTTTTTCATGTTATTATTGCTTATTGGCAAAACAAATGTGACGAACAAATTGTATTGTCCACAACAGTAGTGATAATTGTTATCGACTGTGTAAAATGCGTGTTTTTCAACGCGAATGCAAAGCTTTATCGCCGTTCTCCATTGTTATCTATAGCTAAAGTTGGCTGGATTACTGGCTCGATTAACTGATGGTAAACTTCGCTGAGACGATGTCGTCTGCTAAACTGGCGCTCTCTAGGTTTGCCAAGCTCCCTTCGGGCCTTGTTTACATTGCACTGCGGCAGACGGGAGGTTAGGCTACGAGTCTGCCTGTCCAGCTAGCACTGGTAAACCGTACGCTCAACGGAACCCGCTCTGCGTCTGCGCATGCTGGTAATACCGGTAGTATTGCTTTCCATATCTATATATATGGATACATCCATACGTGTAAAATTCCCCATGGTGTGCTTGGGCCGTCTGGACATGGCCAGGCCGCATGGCCAGGCCGCGTCGTCAAGCCAAAACGGTCGGAGGCCAGAGTCCAGTCCCATCACACCGCAATAGCAGCTATCCTCACTCGCTGCGGTCTCCCTTTCGCCCGCCGGCGTTTATATGAGTGGTGCCATAGACGAACAGCCCACCACGGGCTCATCTTTCGGCCTTTTTCCCGCTGACGCTAGCTGACTTCATTAGATGTTCGATTGTGCGATATATGCACGATAACAACACGGGTCGCGCTAACATGTCATCGCAGGCGCTATTACCGCCGTGGCCACCGTCCTCTCTGTCGAAATCACGTGTGTTCGCTAGAAGGTCCATGCTTCCGTATCTGACTAGTCAGTCGGCCAATTGTATTTCTTTGTATTTGCACTAAATATAACGAATAAACCGACGAGCGGAGTCAGCAGACCGGGCGAGGGCTTGGATCTAGGCGCCGATCGAGGACAATTTCAGAGGCTTAGAACCTCTGTGTCCAGTATATGGAAGGTGAATACTATACTCGAGTAATGTATGTTTAACAAAAGCACAACGACTTATAAAAGCAACAAGAACAATTAGATGACCAAGCCGTGGTGTTGTAGCAGTTATAGGTGCACAACTAGCTGAGCTATATTCCATGATCCTGTAGCAGTACACAAACAGGATTGCAAACCTACCGCCCCTTGGCCAGGCGACAACAAACCTTTTTCGGGTGCGCGCTGGTGCACTCCGACTAATGCTGCTGACATGCGTTTGACAATGCTGACACGGCAACGATGCGTTCACTTAAGTGAGCTACGGTTTGTCACGTTTCTGTTAATGGCCAGCATCCCTGCTATCTAGAACTACTGGCTGCTAGGTTCATCAGCTCCATTCCTGTACTATAGGCCATACTAACCGTGAGCCTACGTTCAAAAGCAGGGATTGACGACGAACAGTGGTATGCAACGTCATGTGGCTAGGTATATATAGAAATCTCAGTCTATATAGCTGATGCACTAAATGCTCATTGGAACAACGTTAGGTCTATAGGTAAGCGATTTTTAGCCCTGCCATATGATCAGGGCGACTAAACCGTAGTAGATCAATAACGTGTTAGTTGGTCAGTTATAAAGTGAGTACCAAACGATCTGTCTTTATTCAAGAGGCGAGCCGAGCACGTACGTATAGCTAGCTATATTATGTGTTACGGTGATGGACGTTAAGCGCTAGCTCGCAAAAAGTACATGCAGTAGACAAATGCGTTAAAATATCTCCGTCTTTGTGGTAGAATCGTTGACCTTATACCTTGACCGGTGTGCGCATTGCGTGTGGGTTGCTCTTCAGAATGCACAGCGGATATGTGATAGACACCCTTCCGATTAACCCTTCCATGATGTTACGTTGTACAGACAAATAGAATTATAAAGTAAATAGGTTATATCCTTTTATTGGCACATAATTTCCCATTGTAAAGAACAGATTATAATCAATAATTACCGAGCTGGAAGGCGTCGCGTTTGCCTTAAGCCTAAAATCTTGATAGAGAGTTCTTTGCCGTTTGAACGTTTTCCCTCGAAAGATATCGACGTTATCATTTGACCGGTCAAATTCATTGGCTCGGTAAATGTTTAGTGCATTGTGGCTATTTTTTGCTCTGCCTTTTTTGCTAAAGACGTTCGCGACACATTATAGTCATCTATCGTAGAGCCATAGAATACGAACAACAAATGGATTAGGAAAGCCTGAATCTGTTCAGAACAATTTCCGAGTTGAAAAGAATATAGGGATGCTGTTTTTGCTGTGCCCAGGAGAAATGGTCCAGGAGAACCTTGCGCAATCGCCGCACTGAGTCTCAATTGCGTGCCGTTCTAAGTTTACTAATTGAAAATTCTGAACATATAACGATTTTTCTTAGTACTTCTATAAATTATCATTAGCAGAATTAATAGGACATTGATAATATTTTCTTTGGAAGAGGCCCATTGTTATTTTAATTTTTAAACGCGTTGCGATAAGGATACTCAGCTCTCGATATACTCTTGAAACGGTACCTGCGTAGCACCAAGCCACCACCGCATGCCTTTTAGCGTGTCCGTGCGTTCCCAATATCGATGTTCTATTTTTACTTTTAAATTATTTATTATTCAAGGGGCGTAAGGGGTGGCATTGGTGCCAGCTTTCTTATTTAAACGACCCAATTTCAAGCATGATATGAACAAAAGGTGCACAAAGCTAAGATAGCATAATTATCATGTTGTTATAATAAATATATGATTGCTAAGTCGAAACATTCTATATCGAAGCAATGTACGTCTCGGCTCCGTTGACGTTAATTTACGCACATTTCACAATAAAAATTACTTGTACATAATGTATAAACGTGTACAATAGGATATTGAATTATTTTCCGCACAAAATGTGATTTCCCGCAGTTCTTCTTTGGCAGAGCTGTACTGTTGAAGCCATCCTTTCTATGTAAATATAATTCAACAAGGTAACCGACACTTAACCGAACGGGATCATAAACATTCCTAGTATATTTTATGTGTGTCGTTGACGTCGCCACCGACAGTGACGATTTCGTGGGGCAATACAGCGTAATACCTTCTCTACTTTATGTGATAAACACTGCCTGTTCTTTTATTTAACAGATTACATTGTTTAACTAATAGCCTGCGGAAACTCATACAGAAAACGATATTATGGAAGTCACTAGTGGACCGCGTACGCCCACAATGAATCGCTATGCCTATTTGAAATTAGTGTGTTTGAGTGCATTGATATGGGATATTTCATAATACGGGTTATGGCTATGAGGGCGTACTCTCTGAAATAGTACTTTGAGCAAGCACTTAGAGTGCTTACGAATCATGCAAAGCACCACAACACGAGGTGTTTATGTGGGAGTCCTGTTCAATTCAAAGCAATGATACCTGATAAGCTAACTTTTACCATTAGCTAGCGAATAGGTGGAAAATGAAAATTGACATCTTGTGTGGATTTTAGGGCTTCGTATATAGCTTGACTAGGTTTTATAATACGCGTAATGAGATTTCGTGCGTGGGACTTTCCACCGTCGTATTTACACTTCTGTGCTTGGGTTTAGAGAACTTGAAAATAAACTTTTCCCCTTCGAACTGTTTACCATCGCCTGGCTTTTGAATATGAAACTGCTTTATCTGTAGTGCGATTCGTGTGGAACAGGGCGTTCAATTCAGCATTTGTTTCGATTCGTGCATAAAACGAGACGTTCGGTGTCCTATCATAGAAGCAGCTCACCAAAAAGCTGAATTCGCTAGTCATGTAGGACACTGTCGGCCAGCCTTTAAACACGTTAGAAAGTTCGGTGGTGGAACTTTATATTAGAATGTTGTAAAACTCAACTACCTCTATAGCCTGAGTGCTATCTAAAAGATCACTAGCTTCAGCTTTAGAATAATAAATCTTTGGCCAAAGGACTGGCACTGACACAGGTTTTAACAGTATACTACTAAGAAAGACTAAATAAAACGAAAAGACAGTCTTTACTGCAGGCTTGACTCTTAAATGTTACGTCCAGTAGACGCAGGTAATGCCGCATGTTACTATATCTGATACAATAATCAATAACTTGAGTGTGAATGACCGAATCACAGCAGCACCTGTATAAGCTTAATACAATTGTCGTATCGAGGCTCATTAGTGATAGCTAATACTTTCCTTTGTAAGCCTGGAAGTATGAAAAAGAGCCAGCAACGAACTCGATTAGTGTCAGGGCAATTCTGCCTACGAGAAAGTAGGTGGACATAGCCACCCAGTACTGTGATACGTGCACCGACATATGCTCTACCTGGAGGCAAAATCTGAGGACTCAACTGAACAAGAGCAGTTGAGTAGTTATTAAAATAGACTGCCATCCTATAGCATGATCATTGGCTTGTTGTCCTGGCAGGCGCACAAGTGAGCTTTCCGTTGAGGGCGACACCCTGGGTCATCGTGGGTGTGGAGCGTGTGATGGAGAGGGGGTAAATGGATGAATATAGACAAGAGTAGAAAATCAGGGCAATGGGCAACTCCAGCCTTCTGCATGAAATCCGCCATTGTCGCTACTGCTCACCGAAGTTCTGCTGATGCCTCGATTGCCGGCTGCGACATGTAACGACGGTAAGGACAACAACAAAGACTCATTCATCACAGCTCCCCCCTCGCGTGAAAGTGAGATGAGCTAGGCGACTGGTTCCTTCGTAGGCCAGGGTGTACGGTAGTAGCACTGGAGACTCTACTTAAGCCCACCAAGAGACGAAAAATATACGGCAGCAAACATACATAAGACGAGCCAGGCAGGCCCCAGTGATCTTTTTCTGCTTTTTCCTTCGTCTGCGATCTATGTATTTAGGTATGTTGTTTTTGATGATGTCGTTGACGATGCTTGCGTTGAAGCTGCTAGCTTAATGAAAGCTGCCTCACTGCTAACCCTAAGTGTGTTGCTTGTACTGAAGGCGGGCATGAACTCCTGGAAGCATCTTCGGGACGACGGGTGATTGGCCTGCCGCTCTAACCGTGCATTTGGGTCGATATATTTATGACCATGTAAGTGAGTCGCTCCAGGCCATGCATGTACACGAGGCTGACGTTAAATGACTCCTTAGCAGCAAAGGAACGGTACTCGGAATCGTAGTGCCGTTGATGTCTCTATAGCTGTTGCTTCTGCAGTCACCTCTGTCCTGACTCTATCGAAATGCCAGAACCCGATCCTCGAAGTCATGCAACCACCGCTAAACAGAAGACAAGGGTTTATATCAAAGACGGAGTCTGTTGTTGGTTTCCGTGATAGTCGGTTCATACGGCAGTCTGTGTGTTGCAATATATTAGTGAACCCCAAATATGTGTGCACATGGGAAATGCCGCCTTTGCCTTCGTCACGTGACCAGTTGAAAGGAGCGTCACACTGATCAGCATGGCATGCTCGGCCATAGTGCTGGAACTGGCACGTGGCATAATGGGGCTTCACATAGATTACATTGCATCTAGTCAGCCCAGATTACCTTTGTCCTTTGTATGTGGGGTGATCGCTTCGGTGTGGGTCGGGCGCACGGGTCTTAGAGGCTTAACCAGTAGATTCGTGAGCGGCTAGCCTTATACAATGCTGTACGGGTATGGCGATACTTCCCGTATTATTGCACTTCAATTATTTTTCTCAACCGCTTTCAGACCGAGCAAAAGGCAAATTGACCATATATCAATAGGGGTTAGGGAATACAACAATAAGGTGTACCAGTACGAATATGTAGATAGCTTTTCCTGGCAATGGCTAGGAGGATAAGCTACTGTCTGGATCTATATATTTTCCCACTTGATCCTGGCCTCATATGCCAAAATCTATAGATGGCTGTTCTTTATAGGCGTCGGTTTCATAACAATTTGTGTAAAAAATAAGTAACACCTTTGTAAGAGAATGGATAGTTTGATGTATGGATTGCCTATAGGTGGTGTGCAAACGATCAATTACCGAAAAAGTAATAATCTCAAACTGTGTGCGGTAAGCTAAGCAAAGTAAGCTTGTTTAGCTTAGTAACTTGAGGGTGTGCGGAAAGCCTAAGACTAACGCAGAAAATTAGGAGAAATATACGACCAGGGATTCAACGGGAAATTTTCTATCTACAGATAATCGAAAAACTCTGTAGGGGTCTGATCAATTCAAAGGGTTGGTTCGGCGGCTTGAATAAAGACAAAATCCTTGTTTGAAGTTAATTTACCTGCTAAACTGGGCTTCCAGCTCAAAAGATGCTGTGCAGCCCCTGGCCGGGAAGAGTATGGGCAAAGGAAACAAAGACAACTTCTCTTAAAGTATGATAGTACCTGTTGCTGCGAACGCTCAGTATATATCTTTTTGCAATTGGGTGCACAGCTAGCGCATCAGAGAGAGGCTCTCGATCGGCTACAGCACATTGCTCTCGATGCATCAAAAGTATTGTATACTTCTTGAAATAAAAAATTCAGTTATATGAGTGTACGCATTTTTCCGTATACACTCAGTAAGCAAAAACGGATGCCAGCTGGTCCCAGCTTTAAAAACATTATACTTGCTGAGAATCCGAGAATCGGATGTATGAAAAATCGACAACTACTAGAACGTATTAGGGTTCAGGGAGCAAACGTTTTCAAGTCAGAGCCCCATGCCATTTGGCTTGGCGTATGACTATTGGCAGCTCATTTCTGTCCTTGAAGCAGTAATATCTTAAACAATCGAATGTGAACTGAGGGAGCGTCAAGCGACGTGGTTGAAACCGATCTCAATACATCTACGCAGATTAGCTTAACGCTTAGAATTAACTTCCCTTCATTTTTCTACGGAATCTAAATGCACTGCCTTAATTATTTCACCGTTTCTACTCTACTAAATAGTCGGCTTTGAAATTTAAAGTTTTCAACTCCATATAAGGTTCTACGTGTGAAGCTCAAAGCTAGTGTATCTTCTTTACTTAACCATACGTAGTAAATATATTCATCATTGAGTCTATGACGCACTTAACAATGTTTCATTGTATTCAGAAATGGGCTGTATTTGACTAATTTATCTAACAGCCTATATTCAACTAAGTGTAATAACGGGGTGACTCCTTCTGTTTTACGGTGTTGATGCGTGGCTTTGTCGGCCTAGCTTTGTTATTCATTTATTATACTAGACATGGGAAACATCTTGACATTATTTAAACAAAAAAAACCTCTGCTACCTATTACAGATTATAGGGACGGCGTAAAAACTTGGAAACATTCATTCGTGTTTGTATTAAGGAGGGAGAGGAAAGTGACATCCACTATCCTCTATCGCAAAGCTGTTTCTAGAGTCAACATCAATCAGCACCACAAAGTATAACAATTTCGGAGGTAATCGTAATCCGGATTTTTGCGTTTTTGTTGTTTGAAGTGCACAGGTTTCTCTAAAACTATTTCGGTAGCCGTCCACAGCCCGTGCAACAGCGCTTCTAGAGAAATAGTCAACGCATTTTAGAAAATGTTTGGAGTTCTTCGGAGCTGTTGCGTTCAGTGTTTGGAGAGCCTAAAAATACGTGGACGACAAAGCCAACCCCAACGGTAGCATCACGGGAACCTTTAGCCGGCGAGCGAGCCGCCTCATCTATTCTGTGTATTTCGTACTCCCATTTTGTTAGCCAAGCCAGCCATTTGCAGTAAGCGATTGGTTATAGGATCAAACTGGGACAGGCCATCGACCACGGCGGATAGCCGGCCTTTCCAAGGAGTCGTGCCAGGAGTCTTGACAGCACGGCCTAAAGCAGCATCAGCAAGAGGTGGAGGGTGGGCGGTAGGGGCAGCGGAAGAAGCAGCAGAAATAGCAGACGCAGCGCTCGTTCCTGCTCCACCAGAACGGCTGAACGGCTACGGGCTAACTGATTCTAGGACTTTACCGTAATCCTTGCCAAGACGAAATGAGGACCATATACCCCTATATCCTTTCCACCGCCTCTTCCCATGTGACTGTCTTCTAGGTTGCTTAGGATACCTACTTACTTGCCCCACTGCCAACGGCATCAGTACTGTTTCGGCTGTGCGCTATGCCAGTAGCCACATCTACCTAGCAGCCCCTTTTGATGCTACAGATGCCTGTCTACCAATCTCGCCGTAGCCATACTACTAAATGACGCTGCCGCTGTGTCGACACCGTTTGGTGGCTGTTCTGATATTTACCTTGCCGCCTTCCTGAATGATTACCACGCGATGGACTCGACATTAGCTACTACAGCATAATATTACATGGCAAACAGGGTGGCCTATATAATGCGATACGTTACCGCCTCACACCACTATCAAGCAGCTACGGTTGGCTAGTGGTCTGTATGTAGTATGTACGCTTGAGTACAAAAAGAACAATCTATATATAGTTGGATTATTGTTTCATTATTGTTTAGTGAGAGATTAGCGAGCACTAAATAAAGCAAGAATGATTACTTAATAATATCGTTGTTTTCTACAGACTGATCCAGCTCAATGAACCAATATGAAATCGTTCGAAGCATGAAATTAATATCTTATTTACGATGATTGTTATTATATTCGATAACCTTCCGAACACGCAAAAGTAATGAAACAACGTAGCCTCAGCTTTGTGATTTTACCGTCCCCGCAACCGGCGTCGGCATCCGAAAAGCGTTAGACCGATGCCTAGCAAAAATCCTCACGATCTTCTAGTCGATCAATGGGTAGATAAAGTAAATAAAATAATTGATTACGGAACGAGGCTTAGCTAGAACCATACTAAGCAGGTCACTCGCTGAAGGATACTGTATAATCAATAGAACCGTCTGGCGCTAGTTTCAAACAGGTCCTAAATCACTGACTATCTTCGTGAATATGCTAAACTTGTATTGATTTTATTCACTTTGATAGTTAAATATGATGTAATTGCCTTCTGAGAATTGCGATAATAGTATAGCTACTGGGAATGCATGTCTTAAATTGCCAATGGGGCTAGCCTGTGGAGTATAACGATGATCAATAGGAAGAGGCAAAAAGGCTTAATGAATGGGTCATGGGATATTTTAGGATTTGCGTACATAAACGAAACGGATAATCACATAATGCCCATGTGACAAATCGATATTTTGCAAAATGGAGAAGAAGAAGCGTGTCAATCCTGTCGAATCTGACTATGGCCTACAATTTGCCTCCAAGAAACAGCTTTCACCCAATCAAACACAAACAGCCTCAACATAGCCTTGCTCACTGCTAATACTGAAAGCTGATTGATTGTTCGGTGGTCGGTGCGAGTCAATAAAAGATAAAACAAATCTTCCTTGGAACGTTTCCACCAATAATTTCTGGACACCCTGTAGGAACTATAGGCCTATGCTTCTCTCTAGTCATGATTTTTGCTAATGCAAGCAAATTCTCTGCGGTTTATTGTGTTAGTGAAAGTTCATTTCGGTCGAGCTTCACAAGTATGACACAGGACTTCATTACGTGTTCTGTCTTATGAAACGTACTTCACAGTAGTGTTTTAATGACATTACTTTTTAACACCATAAAGCAATCGAGCTTTCCTTGTCCTACCATTATTCCGATAGGTTAAGTAGTACTGAAGGGCGGCATATTTATCTGTTTACCTATCCACCCAGGCATAATCTCTAGGCCTTGTTCGTTCGATGTATTGATAATCGAACTAGCCTCGTGTTAGTTATCAAATTCTCATGTTACGGCACAACTAAATAATCAGTTTATTTACCGTTCAGACACCTACTTTGTACCTTAAATTGTTTACCTAGTTGTCCTCAAGTGTAGATCCAGACATCCAGAACACTAGCCACGCGTCTTACTTTTTACGTTACCTTTATCTCCTCCTTACTATTATCAAGCTTTCTGTTATTTTTGCTATCATTCCATTCCCTCGTCGTCATATTGTAGAAACATTAATGAATGCGACATAGCTGGAGCTATTGTAGAGCTCCGGGTCTGCCATACCCTCGTCCAAAACTCGCGAACCTTCGGATTGCTATGAACGGCGAAATCGACCCACCGCCTGATGCTATCTTTTTTCAAACACTTTTTTGACACGTTCATTGTTTTCGCTGCCACTTCAGGGCTTTTTCGAAGACATACAAAAGCGAACACGGATCTACGCAGTGATTACCACCGAAACTAAATTCTTTTTTTCTCGGCCTCGTTTTGCTCCTCAGCCGCTTCCCCCATTTACACATTAACATCTGCTTCATCCTCTTCTTTTATTTTTTCGTATATCACTTGTTTTTCTACTCTTTTTCTCTCTTACATACATTTTTCATCAATGCTCTTCACATTTTCCTGCGTCGCCAGCCGCTGATGAAAAAACTGGTGGTCTCACTGGTAAAGGACTGCTGACTCTAGCGCTAGCTCTATGGTCGTCCGATTTGAACTTTATCCTCTGTTTCATTTTAGCCGTCACTTCTCGCTTTTCTGGCAGCGTCTCTGAGACCAGTTTTGTTGTGTTGGTAGGTCATCAGCAGCACAAGGAACTCACCTATAACGGTCGTCAGTTGGTCCGCCAAGCAATAGTCTATTCGAGACCCGTGGCCCAGCAAGGCCCGCCGCCATCGCCCAATGCGACCACCAACTGGGCAACTCAGCTCAGCCCAACTCAAACGCCGTCGACAGAACACTATGAAGGAGAACCTATCGACATTCGAACGTCCGCTGTTTCGGTCGGCGATGGACGGCAAAAGAAAGTAGCCATCCGGTGAATGGCAGGCCGACGTTGCAACAACAACGAGATGAAGGAAAAACGCTGCATCCATAAAGTTTATGAGGAGGTCCGCATAGTGCTTCTGAACAGGCGGGCAGTCTTGCCTGTTTGATTGGTTGGGGGGGACGCAAGAGGTTCTCCGGGTAAGAGTGAGCTAAAACGGCGGACGACCCGACACACGCTCGGGAGTTAGGTAGAAGGTACGGCAAGCAGGGAAAAGAAAACACATGCTATTCAAACTTAGAGCCAACTTTGGGTATCCCTGTGTACGGGTGTCCGATTAAGTATGTGTATCCTTGCCAGTGTTGTGGACAGGCACACACGCACCACACAAATTGTGTTCAAAAACACCCCAGGGCATCTTTCATGGGAGCAGCAGCAGTTCGCGAGTACCAGCGGTGCTCAGGCGCAGGATACGGTGCACTGCAGTGGCAATAGCAGAATCAATGAGTAAATGCGGACCCCAAGACCCGATAGAGGGACTAATGGCTGCCAACAAACGTTCGGGAAATCCAGTGAAGTACTGGTATGAGCCAGGGACAAATAGGAGTATGGAAGCGAATGCCCAGCATTGACGCAGACACACAGGAGTGGAGCGAAGCGGTGTCCCTTTTGCCTTTGACTTTCAGATTCGACCACAGGCTCGGGCTATGGGCCTTTCAGGTCTGCCCAACAGAGCTAGCAAGCGGAGTCTGTCGGCCGTTAACCTCTGCCCCTTCTTCTTCATCGCTTCTCTTCTGTGTTTCTCCATCGAGAAGCTGCTAACGGTGTTTTATCGATTCCTCCGATGTCGTCTGCCACAACGACGGGAAAACTGGACGAGTCACCGCCCGCAGTCAGAGCCCAGCAGCTAATGCTGAGTTCTTCCTCTTTTTGCAGCAGTACTAGCCGCAGCTGTCTTTCCTACCGGTTGTCTCTCGTCTCGTACCAGTGCCGGGCTAGAGTGAGCTGCTGCTTAAAATCCCTGTCTCGGACCATTCCTTTCTTGAGTCTTTTAGTCTTCCGTGGTTAGCTTTTTGTCCCATCCCCTTTTTGACTAACCAGTCAAGACACGCGGGCGGGGCAACTACCATGCCGCCTTATGATATTGCAGTCAATTCGGTGCTATATCCCCTGAACGCAACACAAAGGAAATGTTGGCTTTTCCTTCTTTGCAGATTTGTAGCCCGCCTGCTCCGCCTTCACTTTGTGGTCCGCCTGACACTGTAAGGGCTGCCATCTTTCGCATACTTCTCGCTATCTTCGTATCCAAGATTCTCATGCTCAGACTCAATCTTCCCTGCACTCTCCCTTATCTTCTTCGTATCTCGTGTTTCAACTATTATGGCCTACCAGCCCTACAGACTTCATATAGCGGCAGTAGTGGCATCAGACGTAGCAGACAATATCTTTACGGTTGTTCAGATACCGCTTTTACCTCGATGGGTTAGCTTAGCTGTATAAAACGAGATATTTCTCCGGCTAACTATGGGTAGACTGTTATACTGCACAGAGACAACGGTGGCGGTGGTGATGATGACAATGATGGTGAAGGCTGAATTGCAGGAGTTGCTCGAATGTTTGCAGTGGCTAGGTCCTCCGCTTGGTTGAAACGGTAGCAGTGAGCGTAGACGCTGTCAAATGAATCACCTAGCCTATAAGTTTGAGTGAAGAGACGAATTAGCACAATTCGGAATGATTTTGTTTGCTATTATGCAAAAGCTATCAGCACATGCCACGGCTACTTATCATCTGTCCATTTTTAACGTTAATGGTTTCCAATGGAGATTTGAAAACACGTGCCATCTTAGAGTGCACTAGCTAGCTACAGAGGAAAGGCAAAGAAGCAAGAGAAGGTTAAAGGGTGTTATGCGTGCTTCGAAATCCTGGATCTGAGCAGAACACCTCAATAAGGCTAAGCCTCGTATGTATTGTCTTAACTGTACGCGTACGTACACATTTACAGCAAGCTTCACATTAAAGAGTTTTAAGATATGGACATTTCGAATAGAGGACGACAAAGAAAGGATGGAGCTAAGCAAAATTCCTCGTGTGAGCTGCTGTCTTTTTGTTAGGTTTACAGCACTCAGTTGGCCGGTATCACCTGAGGGTGAGAATAACCTTCGAAAAGTCGAATCAGTTTGGCTTGCAGTTAATGTAACGCTACACGTTCCAGACAGCAGACCAAGACACGTTGGCAGGCGTTAAGGATTGGGTTAGTTTTTAGAAACTAATCTAAAAACGCTCATCATCGTGTTAGCGGTCAGCGCAGGGCGCCTTTGTGCTTCAATGTGTTACCATTCTGTATGCAGGCGCAAGAGGTGACGGAGCGCGGGATCAGGGATCAATTATACCTGGCCTTGTCTTCATCTTTAGATCAAGCCAATTAACACATTTGTTCCCTACAGAGCTAGTTAAGGAGGACAACTGAAGGTTAAGGCAAACCTCAGACTTCGACTAGGTCGTACGTCCCCGGTTAAAGTTAATCACCTATGTATACACTTTTTTCTCTGCTTCTATTAGACTGAACGCCCATGTTTAACATGCCATTTGCTTGCACCGAATGATGATATGCATTAGTTAAATATTCTATGCAGTTCTGATTAAATAATCATCCTCCCGTCTCGCGTTCGATGTCATGGTCCCTTCTAAAAATAGAAGAAGGCCTTTGCCTTTTAACTTTGTAAAGAAAATATACGTTTCTTATGACGCACCCTTCCTTCAGCTGATGCTTATGCACATTATTTCTGAGCCCTTCGGCTGGAATCGTCTGTATACATTTGTATAATGTGTGTGTGTAACTATGCTTCCGTTCTATGCGCCAATGTACGTACTTGTGCCCAAGTTGTCGGGATGTTTAGAACCTGCTTTGTTCTGTTCAGCTCCTGTTCGAAAGGAAGGACGGCTTGTAAACTCCGTTGAGCTTCAGTCCCCCCAGGGGTGCTTTTGCTGTGTAAAAGGTTACTTCTTTTTTTCTCTTCTATTGGGGCGGATTGGCGCAAAACGGCGGCAAACGACGCAAACGTGAAGGAAAAAAGTCATATGCAAGAGGGAGACAGGAAGTCAGAAAAGCAAAATTCGCTTTAGCAAGGGCACAAACTGAGTCATGGTTATGTCGTCTCCTTCCGCTAAACCGAATCAAAGTCTCTGCTTTACTTCCGCTCCACCCTTCCAATGAAGAAGTGAATGAGTTTTTCACAGATCCGACGTCTCGCTGACGATCGACGTCTCTTACCCACTTCGGAAACGGATTGAGCTCGAAAGGATTCGTGAGGCGACGACTCAACCCCATTGCACTCTAACAGTCACCCCTCAGTGGCATGAAACGCTGTAGTGTTACAACCTTAACCGAAAGCACAACTTCCGGAGAACGTGGCACTCCGTTACAGCCTTTCCTTGGCCTAGTTGTTGGATATGGCGCCTTGACTGTAGCTTCGCTTGGCCTAACCGGGGTTTCCCGTTTTTCTATTTGTTGAGTTACCGCTACTAAGCTCGGAGCCGAAATCATCCCATGTGAGTAGCTTGTGCCATTCCCGATCTAACTGCATCGTCGCTAATTGTTATGTGAAAATTCGCTTCGATGGCTGTGGCTGTTGGACTATTGAAGTTTTGGTAGAGCTATGTTTTTTTTGGAAGATATGCTTCAGATTTTGCCGCCAGCGATCCACCAGAGTCAGCGGGAAATAAAGCATCGACACAGGAGAAAGACAGACTGGCTGGCAGGTGAGTACCAGCACGAAAAGTCTGTCGTTGCTCTGCCACCGCCCCTGCCGCCATCTGCAGCGAAGCCGGGAAAGGGCCAAGAAGCAAGTCTGAACCAAACCAAATCGGGCGGTCGATCGTCAGGCAAGCAGGCTGTGCCAAAAGGTAAAATGGGGAGCCACCGCTCGTAATGTGAGCATCGCCTTCTTCTGCTTCTGCCTTGTCTTTATGGAAAAAGGCTGGCAGCTTCCTTGCCCCAGTGGCACAGTAGGTTCCTGCGCTCGTAGAGAAAAATCCCTTATCGTTCATCCCAGGAAAAAGGCGTTGGTATGGTATGGGCAACGTAATAGGAGGAAAAGGAGAAGACAAGGTTGAAAGCAGAGGGGCAGAAGGGGATGTTGGAAAAAAAATGTGAAAAAAAAAGGTCGGGTGTAAGTATAGAAGGACCAGAGAGCTTTACCATAACGGGTGGAGGAGGCACTATGGCTGCAGTGAAAAGAAGGGAAAAAACAAGCAAAGAAGGGAATGTTTCTTGAAGTATTTCATGCCTTTGCCGCCATCTAAATTGCGACTACTGACTGGCTGGCGCCATCCGAAACACTTATACGCACACATCCATAGGCCGTTGCCTGTCTGACGTTTGATCGAGGGCTCTATCGTCTGCTCTCCTATCTTTACTTCAAACTCTGTTATTCTTCCATTGCTTCTCGCTGTTTCAACGAAAAGTAGAGAAACGCGGAGTATTTACCCAGTCTCGTACGGACGGTAAAGCAGCCCCCATCGTTCATTCCACATACCCCTATTGTCGCTGTGGCGTTGTCATTGCCGTTCGACACTCTGCTTGCTTCACTATAAGGATGATCGTCATTTTCGCCAATAACGGCGGTGTCGGAACAACTCAAGGTAAAGACCGACGGAAAACGGACAAAAAATATGAAGAGCAAAAGGCTAAAGACGGCAAAGAAAAACAGCATGGAGTGCAGACGAAAACAACAATCGACATCAAACGTTTTGATAGAAAGAAAGGTGAGTGAATTGGCTACATGTATTGAGAGACGAAAAAAAAGGCGAACGTAAAAATCTAGACGATGAAGGGAAAATATAATAAACAAGTGTACAACGGACGGGAAAGTGTAGCTCGAAGTTATCTACAAACTGAGCAAATAAAAAAATAAATCATATTAGAGAACTTACGAAGGTAATTGGTGAACAATAGATGTGCTCGAAAGGCTATAGATTACTGCTAAAAAGAAGAGTCACACTTGGCTAATAACAGCAAGAAGTTAGTTGTAGAGGCGGATGCGGATTGATAGTCTGCTGCCATCTTCCTTATATAAAAGAGTACATACATAACAAACTCTGGAAGCAAATGGAACAGTCAGCATCTTCAAGCGGAGAGCTTCGAACACGTTTCTGTAACGTAAGCCATTAGCACTGAATGAAAACAAAAAGGCTCGATAATACCTTCTACCCGAAGTTAGCACCAAATGATTATTTTAGCTCACTTTATAGAGTGATTACTCGTAAGGCTCTTAGTATACCTACATGCGACAGTTTTATGTGTTCATTGGTCCAGTTAGGTGGAAATGCAGCGCTTCGCGTTATCTGTGGATCTAAGCTCAAAGACAAGACTGCGGCCTTGTCTCACACAAGTCGCTACAAGTCGCACCACAACCCAACTATTCTAACTGGCAAAAAACTGATTTATTTAGATTTTGTAGTATGTTTTTAGTTATTGCATTAACGAGTTGGTGCACATCAATTTTCCGTGATGGCGTAGGGTGCAAGACAACGGATACAGACAAAATCGTTCTACGCCTAAAAAAAGGCTACGCAAGAAGTGTTACAAGGTACAGCACATTTTCGGTGTACCTTCGGTATACGTTACCGTTGTAAATGTTGATTCCTGGAACAGCCATAAGCGTTGAAATAGATATATCACTCCCTGATAAAACGGCATCCTCAGCCGGTTCTTATCAGTACCATCTCGCCTACACCTGTGAGTCAATTGAATTAGGTTTTAATAAAGTTGATACATCGGCCCCCCATAGATCTACTTCTACATACAGTGTATCAAACTAAGCAATCAAATCACAAACTTTCAATGAATTTAGTCTCCGTCTAGTCATGACAGTCTACGTGAAAGTTTTTAACGACCGCCACGGCTGATATCTCTGCCGCATGTCGTGATGCCTGCGGTGGAACGATTGTAACTACGATTTGAATTCCCAAGAGAAACGCGCGCCGTCCAGTCTTCTTCGCTGCTTACGTTTCCAGCGCATCACTCGGCTTAGAGCACCGGCTCTGGCTCTGTAAGGGCATGAAAAGCTGTCAGCTGTATTACGGACCGAGCTTCGAGGTACCGATATTCCACGAATCTTATATATATATATATATATATAGAGCTGGTACACAAGCTAGCGACGGTCCAGCTGCTGCTGATTAACCAACTGCCTCGACCTAATGCAAGAGTGCTAGTCAATATGTGAGCCCATAGAGACATCTACATCTAGTATGCAGCGCCATTCCTGACCGTAATCATTATTAGATTAGTGTAAAGGACTTATGTTCTAGGCCTTCTTGTTTTCTTGTGAAATGTCGCAATTGGCGTATAAGTAAAAACCACTGGCAGGAGATCTCATGCTGCTCTATGTACATATCTTTTTTTATTGATATCATAGAACTGTACTTTCGCTTTCTAGAGTAGATCGCTTTCTCTTATCACATTGTTTCTAGCCGAAACATATGCTTACACGTGTCTATGGGGGTCGAAAAGGACCATTGCAAACCGGAATTGAATAGGAAGCTGTTCGATTGTAGTTGCTGATCTCCTGCAGGTTAAAGATTAGCTCATCCCTTCTCCCGATTCTGCTTCGATGAACAATACAGTTCTTGTTCAAGTAGCCATTGCAGCCGATGACGCTGCAACTATCCATTGGAGTTTCGTGGAAACAATAACATCGTCTATCTCCAGTTTACTATACAGCTTAACTCCGGTCCTGAGAGAGAGAGGTCGTTTCGGTGCAGAACAGTAAGCCTTCGCATGTTATGGTTACAACCTTCTAGAGAATCACGAATAAATGCTCACTGAGCATAAGAAGCAATTTTACCCCCCTGCGATTAGTTATTACGCAATGTCGATGAGCCCACATGGGAGGGTCACGTCAACGAATGCCCCTACATTTGAGCGTTTCATAACATGATAAGTCTGGTTATGACAGGAAGAAGAAATTGAGCCAGCGAAGAACGATACGTTGTAGACAAATCACACTGTGCAAAAACTCTTGAGATATTGCGACAAAAATAAGGCACAGTAATCTTTGTTGTGCAGTTTTTATTTTCCACATATAAATGTTTGTTCTTCAAGCACTACATACTTTTGTACTAATACAAAGCATATACTTCACAATTCGGAGTCGGTGGGCAAAAACTAGGAGTATAGATTGATTTTATAGGCGGTAGGCCAGTCTTTAATGTAATACTAAGCTTTTTCGCAAGAACTGTCCTGAATGAGGGAAATTTGTTTCCAAATGTATAAGGTCACTTGAAACCACGTTTATTTATACAATAAACAACGTGAATTGTTGTCTACAGACAGTGCTATATAATTTACGAGTTTTTTGCCTTGTGACCCTTTTAGCAGGCCGACGAAAAAAACTCCCTGCCCCAACTTTGCCCATATTCGTTTTACCTTCCCGTTTGTACATATATACATATATATATACTTTCACTCATATGTTTTTTTAGCCTTCGTTCTGCCTTCGGCAGCTCAATCACCGTTTCACCGTTTTGGAGCAATCTCAGAGGAATCAATTGGAAAGCTAGTTAAGTCGTTGGGATAGTGCTTGTTTATCCACAGACACATTAGTAATCAGATTTCATTAGGACTACGGATGGGCCTTTGAATGGCCACTGAGGATGTTTTCAACTAGCATTTCTTCACTATTCTAATAACTTTCAGGAGCCAGATTCTTTGCTTGACGAGGGTAGTCATCAATCAAAGTAAACGAAAATATGTCACACTAAACACATGCAGGTAGTCCTATATATAGCAGCGACAGCGAAACGTCCTGAAAAAGGTTCTGCTATTACGGCTAATGTTGCTGTGATTATTGGTCGAAATGTGGCTGAATATGCGTGAAGCCTGTAGTGATCGGTAGAGGAAAGTCAAGTTCGTCATTGGATCTAGTGAGCCACACTGTGGCTCGTCCAATGATGTGGTATGTAAAGCAAAGGAAAGTGTTCCTACCTCTACCTCCTGTTCCTATGGGAATCTGGGTTAAAAGCGCCACTTTCGCACGTTATGCTATCGCGGTAAAGCAGAGGCAATTTTGATGAGAAAAGGCTGTTGACTCAGTTCCCACTTGGCCTTCACGAAACGGTCTTTCCTAGCCATTCACACGTGACCAACAATATCGGTCTCTTATTGCAAACAGGAAAAGTAACAATTCGTTAGCTAAAACTGTGGTCTAAAGAGGGACCAGTGGCAGATGTATTGAGGGTTGTGCATTACATCTTACTACTACTTCATACCCTTGTAACAGCTCATATGAGGTACGAACGAAGTAAGGCAGAGTTTAGCATCCATAGCAGATTTACCTCAACGGCCTTCGCATTTGAGCTCCATTCCTTTATATGATAAATTATAATATATATATATATATATATATTATAATAATTATATATATATATATATATATGTGTGCGTCTTAAAAAGTGAAGCAAAATGGGCGGTAGAAAATGAAGCTGCTGTTGCGGATAACATGCCTCGGATATGAAATGTAGTTTCTATTGTTTATTGCAAAATAGTATATATACCGGTGTCGTATAATATAGAATAGGAAGTCCAAGGAAGTAAAACGAGCCTGTTCGTACCTTCCAATGGATCGGATAGTGGCTTAACTAACCCACCAAGCAAACGCCCATGCGACAACTGAATGCCAAAAGCATACGGTAGGAACCGAAAAGGAACCTAGACATAATAAGGCCTCGGTGTGGAAAAAAAGAGGCCTGCTCCTTGTGCTATGATGCTAATGCTACAAGGTGGAGAGCTATGAGCCGATTAGAGCCGTGCTTGCCTGCGTGTCTGCCTACCATGTGCTAGTCTTATTGCCGGCAAAGAACCTTAAGGCCACTTGGGCTAGTAATTCCACCTCCTCATGCTTTCCCATAACAGCATGAAGAAGAGGTGCTATAGTAGGATCATATCGTGACGCTATTAAGGACTAATGAAAGTTCGAGTCGATGAGATTCCGCAAAAGCTTCTATACAACGTAATATAAAGGAGAAAACGTTGTCCGTCCGACCTTCAAAGATTGGCGCAGGTGAAGGTATTTACGTGATTGCTTATTGGTTCGGTCTAGCAAATCGTAACAACTATCTAAGGATAAATATCGGTGAAACTCTTCATGAGAATGCCAGTATGACATGATAGATTATAGTATCGCTGGTGTCTTCCGCTGGAGGTAGCTGCTGATCATGTCGTTCACGTTGCAGTAGTTGCTAACGCAAACGTGAATATATTGTCAGCGATCAGATTCACTACGTAAAAACTGTATCTTTGTAATATATTTGAATTGCTAAGAATGAATAGTTACAAGGCTTTTCCTGAATACATCTATGTCTTGTACGTATGGTCGTACGGCCCATAAGTTTAAAGTATAAGCAATCATTGCCGTTCATTAAAAAGAGGCAACGATCAACTAAACAATAAGAAAAAATTCACGCATTTCAGTAGCGTGATACCGAGACCTGACGCTAAACTACGCACAACCTAGTTACTTGTGACTTGTGTGTAACTTTATGAAAGTTGTATTCGGCACAAATAGCCGAGTGGCTGCTGAAGCTCGATGATATAGATAGAAACACCGAAGAGTCTCGAAAGTCTGTCAGAGTTCCTCTCGGATAAGTACCTCAAAAACTGCAGTCTTGCAATGTTGAAATAGGCTTCGATGAGTTTCCTTCAGCAAGAAATTAATATTTAAGAAGAGGTTTTTTAAATAATACCCTATAGCTAATATAAGGTATACCTACTGAGTGAAATCATATTCTGATAAGCGGTATATGGATACCATCGCTTTGTTGATCGGTCTGTATGTTCGCTGAAATGAGAGATTCGAATAGGAGCATAATTGTATTATCCTATATTAAGGCTGAAATTACTTAAGGTCATGTTAAGAAGTGGTTATTTTTAGACTTCTTATAAATTCACTTTACAATAACAGACAAGGTGCTTTCTGGGTTACAATGGCTCAAACGGGCCACGAAAGTATTTCAGCTTTCGTATACGTGTCGACTGTCTAATACAAGTAGTAAAAATATACATGCTTATATTGGAAATAATTAGAAGTTGAAATATTTTGTTCATATATAATTATGCTCGAAGTCAGACAAGTAATCGATGGTCCGAACAGTTGAGTCTGGTCGTAAAGCTGGAGATTCAGCGAATTCCTTCCAGCGGCGCGACCGCAGGTTTCAATCCTTGAACTCATCAAGTAAATATTATTATTGATTGACCCACGTTTACGACTTATTTTTTACTCATATAATAGAAGATTAATAGAATAATAGGCGACCCGATTGGAGATAACTAGATACTGAACATTTGGGTATGGTCCATACGCATTGCAGTGTGCCGAAGGAATCCACTAGTGGGCGACAGGATGCGCATAGCGGATTTACGTATATGTGTACTTCGTAGTTAATACAGTGACGCTTGTGCAGCTTTTTCAATCATTTTATAAACAGAAGCTAAGGTGCTTATTTTACGCGTGTGTGTTCCTCGGGCTTAAGCTTAAGTAAAAATATAGTCTTAATCGTACAGGCGGGAGACGTTATGCACAAAGCACCGAAGCATTTTTATGCTTCACTTTATTACGATCGTTTACCACCCCTTGCGTATATATGGTGAGTTTTATTTATAGATTTACGTAGTCTTCATTCCGTTCGCTGCGGTTTGCTACCATTCAGAACAGACTTACGGGGAACAGTGCTTGGGATATGCAGTGCTACTGATGTGAGTGCGTCGTGAGGATAGCAGTTGGAGTCCACCGATGCTTCTTCATTTACGAAAGCACATAGGATCTGTAGTCTAGAATTCCACAGCACGATGATATCGACTGAAAATGGAATCGATTGCAGCATTTTATATTTTCCCCTTTGCCTCATACCTCCCCACCCCACCCCGTTTCGCACTCGCCGATCTGCCCTTCCCCGACCATTGCCTCCGCTTACGGTAGGCTACACAAGATCTTGTCTGCTCTGTGGGGAGTCGATATTTTTCAGGGTTAATGCTACTGTATCCCTATCAAGCGGAACGATCTTTGAATAGGCTTTTAAATGAAGTTCGAGTGGTACACCGCATGTAGTGAAGGTGTTAGAAGTTCTCGTAGGATGGGTTTTTAGAAGATAAGTCGTGAAATTGCACGTATTTTCACAACACGGGCATAATAAGAGGGACATTGGAATTAAATGCTCGATTTGGGCATATCAGTAATGACATGACGCTGATCGCAATTGTAAAATTAAACTATTTGTAACGTCGTATCGGTTTCCTATAATAATTAATATATATATATGTGTGGGCACTTTGTGCACAGGTAATGGCCGATGTACCCAGTAGATATTCGTATGAAACAAGCTACGCAGCGTTATGTAACGAATAGTACAGATTCGAGCTATCTTGTATTTGAATGGTGTCAACAAAAAGTGCACTTAGGAAAACGGTAGCCAGGCATGCTCATCGCAACTGCGTGTAGCTCGTTGCAGCGGGTGCATAAGAAAGCCAACGGTTGTTGTCCATTGAAACGAGAGCAATTCAGAGAGGAGATAACAAGGCTCTCAGGAGGTAGAACTGAAGAACTTTGAATATCTAGTTGTATTTGCTGCTAGAACTGGCGGCATAGAATGCAGGACGTGACAGAAGGCCGGCTAGACCCTGGTACAATGCAGATATTCTTCACGGCAGCAGTCACTGCGGAGACTTCGTCTCTGTCTTTGTTTAAATCTCGGAACCCGGCTATCTCCTGTTATATTATTCTGCTTATCGTAGCACCCCAGACTACCACAGAAAGAATAATGTATACCAACTCGTACTGACTCACGCGATGGAAGGTCGCACACGTGCATGAACGGGGCGCCATCAGCCGGCTCGAATTGCAACCGGCCGAGAGTAGCGACATGCTCTATATGACGCCGCTTGCTGACGAATTAACATAATTTCCGCCTCGAATGAAGATACAAAGCCGTGCCCTGCTACGTCGTTCCTTCGCTTTCTTCATAAGGACAGGGAAGGCGAAGCGCATCGTCAGAACGGACGGAAACGGTTTTCATTTGTCGCGTTAATAGGATATTGCGTTTAGGCTTTTTGAAGACAATATATCTGAAAGTCGGTTGAATCTATCACATAGGCTGATCAAATTCTTTGCGATGTTTTGCTTCTAGAAATCGTAAATTCTTCCGGTAGCAACCTAGGTTGGAAAATACTATTTCGGTTACAGATTATTTCATCTATATCAATTCCAGGTAGCGACTGTACGTGGCGAGCTTCAAGACATGCGCCTTTGACTAACTGGCTGTTATAGCTATATTATCCTAGGCGGCATAGGCCTGTTGACCAAGATAATTTACAAATATCTAATTCTTTGAACCCCTTTGTTTTGTTAATTCAACCAATAAATCTTGATTGAACAATAGGTCTAGCTCATATATAACGGCTGGCGACAGTTTACATCTGATAATAGATACTAAAACGGATCGATGTCCAGAAGTTAGTTATACCCTGTGGGATGTTGATGACATCCCGTCATAAGCATTAGGTATTTATTGGGTCTTCTTTTGTTGATTCGACTAAACTAGTAGAATACATTGGGGCAGTACATTTTTTGACAGGGGTACCGGCTCTTGTTAATAATGTTGTAATAATAGACTAATTGAGAAAAAAACTGCGGAAGAAGTAGCTAGCGATTACGTTGCTTTGTTGACGTGCAAAATGACACTTTAATAACAGTAGTCTATAGAGAAAAATAAAGTAGATCGCTTGCTAGGGCTGCAGGAAGAACGGGCGTGTTTTCTCTTCTCGTCCAGCCGAGGGTATTGAAACACAATTACCGCATAGGACAAAAACTGAACAAGCTGTACGGCGTCACAATCAGACCGATACGCTTATCCACGCATTCTTTCAGACCAGATAGCGGGTACACAACCACTGAAACCTCAACAAGTTTTTTTCTCTTGATTTTTCGCTTTCTAGTTTTTATTCATTTCTATTTCTGTGTTTTGGTGCTGACGGCAAGCAACTGCCAAGTCTCCCAAAAGCCCTCCGAACACTCTGAGTTAGGGAAAGAGCAATGAATTGTACTACGGGAGTAGCAATTAGACTAATCCATGCCGATAAGCGATAAGGGTATACCGGGGTACGACAACGGGGTGTCGGTGATACTGAGGACGGTATTGAGAAGTTCAATCTGATAGGGGCGCCGGGATAAAGGGAATATTGGGATCACTTTCTTTGGAGCCGTAGCGCTTTCGTCTTGTCCACTTTCTTTCCCTACTGCCCCAGTTTAACGCAGGTGACGCATGTAGCAACGCAGCAGACAAAATGGCGCGACACCAGAAGAAGGCGAAAATCGGTCAGTATAAGCCGGGACTTCCCCGACATAGTATGATGCTTCTGCAGGCAGTGCCAGGGTGACTTTCCGTAGAGGTTTACGATCCAAGACAGAAAAGGAAGCATAGCAAGCCGGATAGACATCATTCGCAGCTCATGAGGGATTTTGAACGTAATTCTTGTTATATCCAAAGACGAGAGGGGGAGACAGCCTCGATCAAGTTTTGCGAGAGGTTAAGGTTCGAGCTTCTTTTAAGGGACAGCAACTCTACCCTCTCTAAGTAAACCTCCTATCACAACCTTCTCACAACAGATCTCGTCTAAAATTTGCTATACTCTCCATCTCTACTATACGAAATGCGCGACGTCATCGTAGATGCTCGCTCGCAATTTTGGTTTCAACCTATATTTTAAACTCAACTTAATATGGATTATTAAAAACTTGTCAAATTTTTTCACATGAACTGCAATGAAGGGTCGCGGACCCGGCAGAGGAACGGCGCTGCTATACTCCGGTAAAGATCCGAGCGGTTCTCCGGAGTAAAATGCGGAAGAAGCGAAGAACGCTACCAGCTTGCTAGCTCATCGACGAACTCTCTACATGTGCTCGTGGGTTAACTAGAGATATGTGGCATGAACGGAACGAGGACCCATGCTAGTTCAGCGGTATCGGTAACGATAGCCACACTCAGAGGGTACAAAAGACAAAAGCAAGGTAAATAGAAGCGGCAGAAGAGACGATGGTTGAAGCATACGGGATACCACTAAATAGGAACGGGAAATTTCCTCCGTATTGTTTCCCACCCTCGATGTTGTGGTGCAGTCTGTAAGTACTACTATTGAGCAACTTCGTACTGACCAACAGAACGACGCCGACATGATTCCTTACAGACACGCCCTCGTGCGTAGTCCGTCATAAGTTTCGACAGTGACAAAGACCTTTCCACATGCAAAACATTAAGGTTCGATATCACAAAGTCCTATAGCGTTCTACTCTGTTTTGCCTTATCTTCAGTTGTTTTCGAAGACTCTCTGCTAAAATCGCTTAGGGGTATAGAGGAAATTAGGGCATTAACGGCGCCACAATCGACACAAGCTGCTGACATTAGTAGCAGAGAACCTGCCGTACTTTCGTGCGCTTCTATGCAACTGTCCTTCTCTAGTCCTTATCAGCGCAAACACTTTGTACTTTTGCAGTTTCGTGCACATATACAGTTAGTGAAACGTTGCGTAGCGCACCTTTGTCAACGACACGGATTGCTGATTGAGTGGCTAGTCATGCAGGTTCTCAATCCGGTCTAAAACTTAGCAGCTCCGCTGGTTTGCGGGTAATGCTATCTTGCCGAGCTGGGTAACGAGACAGAAAAACAATCAGCCGGGGTTAAAGACAGAGAGAGTGCTCACGCAAGCTTGCATTGTGCATTATTATCAGCAATTTGGCCGTGGAAATCGACTATGTCATTAGAGGGTTTGTTTCTCTGAAGCTCTAGTATCAGCTGGCTCTTGCTGGCGAGAGCAACCCGCCTTTGCGAAGAGCGCGCAAGCGTCGTCGATTGGAGTCTGTATTCTCGTTCCGCTCAATTTTGAAACCGTTTACAATTCCTCCACTAATCAACGAAGTCGCACCAGTGGGGGACGACTCTGTCCGTCATGCTTGCTAAGTGTATTGTCATAATCACATCTCTATGCTCACAGAGGAAGTGATACCATAAACGCGACGACTCTTTTGCATACGAATCCCATCTTTGATCTAGGCCTGAGAATTCAAGCATTCTGACAAATACCTTTGTCCTTCTACTAAAAGCAACACAGATTTAGTATAATCAGGTAAATGGGTTGGGAAGGGTATGCGCCTTCTTTCAATACCTCAATTTCGATGATAGTCCCATTTCCACCTAACTTCGAGCTATTACTGTATATCACAACACCAAAGATCAAAGTGTCTTTATCGGTAATACGAGTATTATTAGCGTAAGCGAACTAGCTGGAACGCGATATTATTTTTTTCCAATAATTGATATGGGTTTTCCAGGAAGATAAATGCCTACATCACTATTTGGTTCGATCTGAACTAGATCTTTTCAATCGGTCTGTTAAGGTCAATGTACCCAAGCCTACATTTTTCTGCCAATTGTTGATCAGTTAAAAACTAGATGAGCTAGTACCCGTCTTCCATGTGTACTTATCAAACATGGGTTGCATGCTTATTCGCACACTACAGAACTTCACGTCAAAATTCGCTTGGGGCATCGGGAGCATGGCTACGATTAGGAGCGTCTTTAAGCCGTTAGCACCAACCGGATTACGTTTATACTTTTTAAAAATATGTTGATTTAGCTCATGTGCCATTCTTTCGCTTGACAGTGAATTAAGTTTTGTGCCCTGATCTACAAAAGTATCCGTAGCTTTTCAGACGGTACGAGTACGTCTATCGGCTTTTGTTATTATATGCAGGGAAAATGGTAGCCGAAATGCCCCCATAGATCGAAAGCTGCTCCTGTCCAAGTCTTTTCCGATTACTATCCTGTCAATTATCTAGTATCGTTTAGTCATTTTGATTTTATTCTAAAATGGTTTGTCTGCAATAGGTTCCGGCCATACGTAAAATACGTATTACTTGTAATTACATAAAGTGGTAACAAGTCAAGACGAATTTCGTAACCCACACTCGAGTGGTGATAACGTACTTGGTTTACAGCTACGGCTAGTACTCTACGCATTCACTGCGACTGTAATTAAGCTTTGGCTCCTGGGCATATTAAGGCTTACATCGCCTTTGGTCTGCATTGGGTTCTATCGAATATCTTAGCCTGCGCTCAATTGTTTGCTCTTCTGTCCTGAAATAACTAATAATAAAATTTCATTAGGAGAACTACCAATTCATTCATACGGGCGATGTTAAAAACACGATAGAGCCATTCGAAAACCAAAATAGCTTTGATTGAGAAGTACGTAAAGGATTTAGAGTAGTTGTCTGATCACAGTGACTAAAGGCGCCAATGAAAATATAGTCCAGTCAGCTTTATATAGTCTATTGTTTATTATGTTGGTGTAATAATATATATTGCTAACATATACAACAGAGAAAGCTCTTTTGTAACGTTTGATGCTATCCATCTGGAAGGCCCATTAGCGCAAAAAAATTCTCTTTTAATTAATTTATTGAACCCAGCAGACACCTTGAAGAGTTGTTTTACCGCTTTTTTTGGCCGAAAAGAGGACCAATCCGTTATATTGTCTTTTTTTTTGTCGCATTGTTGGAGCTTACTGATCAATGAAACGAAAAAAAATTTGCAAAGGACTTAGCAAAAAAGAAAATCATTTGGGCCGTGGAACGTATTAACGGTTTAAGCGGCCAAAACAATTTTAACAAAGCGATTCTTGACTAGTTATAATAATACATCCATCGGATGCTGGAGTTAAGTAACGAGGATAGATTGAGCGAGCAGCGAATGAGACTGGTGGCCAGAAAGAACCCGATACCTAGTTGGCGGAACAAACTTGACCCTAAAGGATAGTGGCGAGAGATTGTTTCGAAAAACGATCCCTATAGAGGAATCCATAACGGGATAGATAAAGACCCTTCGACGTCTACCTATTATTCCTAACCACCACTTCGGCATCTAGCGATCTCCTATGAACGAAAAGGAAATTGGCGCAAGCTGCGCCTATTCCGAAGCGTCTCACGAACACGGTCCCATCTTCGCCACAGCGTACGTCACAATCTTCTTTTCTACCCCGTTTCATAAGATAATGACAAAACCACCCTTCTAAGCGCCTTTCGCACATGCATTGTTATTGGGTCTGTGTTTTAGCAACGGAGGAGGACGGCAAAGGCAAGAAATGCTAGCCAGATGTCGGCCGTAATATAAAAATTCACCATATTGACTCTACTACAGTGACTCCTATCTTGGCTACCGCCACAGTGTCAAGTGCGGTACTGCTGCTGCGCCTTGTGGCGCATAAACGAAGATTGCGACAACTGAGACAGGGGCAAGTTGATGCTGCTTCTGGTGCCGATGGATGCGTAGTTTGATCCAAGGTCGCAGTTCGGTACACGGAACAATCGGGCGAACAAAGCAGGCGACCCATGGTCATGCATTTGCTTTCATAAGTGGGCACTCGTAACGTCATGAGTCGTAGAGTTGTCGCAGGGGTGGTTAGATGACTGTAGTTAGCCTATTCTGTTTGCTGACCAACGGCGCTGGATGTCAACCTCCCAATGCTCTATATGAAGAAAACGGTAGGCATAGGTGGCTTTGCCCTTTTACCACTCTCATCACTTGTTCCTGAGACTCTCATATAAAGTAAGCACACAGTACCAGATAGCTTTTGTACGAACGTACGAAAACGATACGGGATGGAATAAGTTCCCTCTTGCTCTCTAATACCCCGCGTAGCCTCTTTTCGCCTTCATTCTGCCACTCCTCATCTATGTCTCTACGGCGGTCGGCATCGTCCACGTCTTTTTATGGATATAACTGGCGATCTCCTCGATGACAATGGCGAAATATATATAGAACGGCTTATATATGCAATGGCTTAGAAGACAACAAAGGTTATAGTCCTAGCATATATCGCAAGAAACCTAGTTAGTATTATATATACTAGCCACAAAGCTTCTGTCTATAGATATATGTTGTTAGGGTTAAGCAAATTGGTCTTTTTCCGTTTCAAAGATCCCCACGTTGTGCAAGGGATCCTTCAGTTAATAACGAAGAGCCAAAGAAGTGTCTATGCGATATTGATCGGTTACTCCTTGAACAGAATATTGTTACATTGCGTACTAAGCGTACTACCAAATTCGCACGCTGTGGTGTTGACACCGTATGTTATTTTCTGTTGTGTCCAGAGAACAAAAACAAAAACAAATAATAGGTCGGTCTGCGAACAAGGGACAGATAAACGAATGGCGGTAAAAACAGTCGTATCCAGGTTGGTGTTCAATCTTCGTCGACTTGATGCATTTCCAAATTACGGGCTGGCAGCTGTGGTAATCAACGTTGGAAACAGTCGAAGCTATTTGCGTCGTTTCGAGTCGAGTGAGTCGTGTCGGCTTTAATATCATAGCCTATTCTGGCCTGAGCAATTCAACCTAAGTAAAGTTAAGTTGAGTCATAACCCCCCTGGATATGTCCCATAGACGGTACGTGGGTGTACGTCCTTTTCTTCTCTCTCTCCACAGACAAACAAACAGTCGGAGAATTGCCCCCTAACATGCGGCCTTAGAGATTTTGTAGAATATTTACCTCCATCGCCCCAAACCGATATCCCATCGGACCCAGGATAAGGCAACGTCATCTTTCTTGCGTTGTACGGCGCCCGTCGATGTAGGTCTAGCCGTTGAAAGGTTTATGCTCCCCAGCCACCATCAGTGTAACGATTTCAGACTCGAGTGATTTATCCTCTTAGGCAAAACGCGCTCCTTGTCCTATTTCATGCCGTTTTTTCCTGACCTTGAGCTTGTCCTTCGGCCACAACTATCGTTGATTTGATTGCGGGGACTCCTTCTCAGGTTTGCACACTTAGCAAAGTGGTTTCACATAGAGGCATAAGTGTTGCGCCATGGATATCGTCTCGGAACTTGGTCGTTTAAAATACTAAGTTGTGGTAAAACTCAGAGCTGCTGATATCGCGTCATAGCATCGTGGACGCCCGATAGTTGTGTCAACAACAACAAATTTCACGTCACTTTTTTAAGCTACTGCTTCTATATATATATATAATCCGGGTAACTTAATTGGGATCCTTCCGCTCCTCATAACGTTTGATGGATCAGGTTATCTAATTCGGCTTCATTCATTTCTCTAGTTCCACTTCGTTCATCTTGCTTTTGATTATACAACTGACGACTTTAACGGTACTACCACTGTATGACTCTTTTACTCACGTAGGAATCTGTTGTTGAGCTAGCTTGCTTTTGCGTGAAGCAAAAAAAAAGGACGCGGACGAACATACATTATGATTTAGAAGGCACGAAAAAAAAAGATAGACTGAGAGCGCCAAAAGAAGATATGGACCAAAAGAGGAGAGAACAGAGTGTTATTATGGGACCCCGTAAAGTGCGTGAATAATCTGCGCTAGCTGGCAACGAGTCAAGTCGACTGCGGCGAGCGTGCCGCTAGCTGTTAAATCGAACGGAGTTTAGAAAGACACCCCCTACAACGCCAAAGGATGAACGGAGTGAGCAAAAGGGGCTTTGATATGTTGGGTCTTAAAAGGGAACAGAGACAGAACTAGAAACGAAGCAACGGTAGCAGTAAAAGCAAAGCTACGAAAGGCCGACGACGTATGTTTTCGACCTGAGCGAAAGTTTCTAGCCTTTTCTACCTCTGCTTCTCTTTCTTTTTGTTTCGTGGTGTTTGGGCTTTGTTCTATGGGTGCTGTTAGACCTGCTGCTATATCTTTTCGACCTGCTTCTCTTTTCTTATTGTGGGCTCATATCGGCCAGGGCCATATCCTGCCTCTTGTGCTCGCTAGCCTCTGCTGTCCTGATGTTGTTGTGGCTTTGGTCGAGATTCAGAAGCCCTCTCGCTCTTTTCTTCTCCATACAATTTTCCCATCTTTTCCTACTATCGAATACCTAAAGCTCTGCAGTATTTCAACGTCAACCGAGACAGTCTTAATCCAGACTCATTTGCGTCGCCCCTCATTCGTTTTTCCCGGTCGTTCTACGACTTATAGAAAGTAAGCGAAGTCCGGTCCGCCGCCACCGCAAGGCCGTACTTCGCACCCGTCGAGGCCCGCCGCGCCTGCGTTAGAATCGCCGTTGAAAATCGCGTCGTCAAGCAACGAAGCAGCGGCCTTCGCTCAGTTTGACAGTCCAGGCACAGTTCGGCTTGACATTGCCGGTTAAACGGAGGACGCTACTAGTGAAATTTGATCGAAATTGGATTAGCCTTTGATGTCGTTCCGTAGTAGTTGAAGAGACTTATCCCTCTACCCATCAGATTTGCCCCAAGCTGTTTTCATCTGGAAGTGCTTGTTGCACACCAACACAAGCGGACGCCACGGGGCAATGCTTCTCCTCAAAAAGATTTAGGCAGAAGCAGGGCGCGCTTTGCAGTCCAAAGGATAAGTGACGTCATAACTGGTAAACGGAATAAAGTGCGCAAGATGGAAAGGTAATGGACTCGGAAAGAGAGCTAATTGAACAATCACTGACTAAGTGAATTTTATGTATTAACTAAAGATTGATACAAAAAGCTGTAAAATGGCCTGTTTAGTGAGTCGAGGATAACAGGATTCACCGTATTCCATTATCCTCGACAACTGTCCTTCAAGTTATCAGAAGTCGGCTGAAAGATAAGTTAACGGGAAGTAAATATTTATCGACAAAGCAGTTTAGTTAGGAAATCGACTAACATGGATAGGAATTCTAGATGTTGTTTTGCCACGCTGATAGTACATACAACAGTAGGAGAACTATACAATTTCTACATGTTGATTTCTGATGAAACATCTGCAGTTATACGACCCCTAAAAGTCCTCAGTCTGCAATCTGAAGTCGTAGTTGAAAAGAACTTTGTACAAATATTCTAACCGATGATCTTCATTTCTCTATTTTCAGAATAAAAAGCTGGGCAGTGCGTTTTGCTAAAGACCTAAAAGTCGCAAATGAAGTAGCATCGAATTACAGCGCAATTAAAACTGTAAGTATTAATCATTAGGAGGGTCTGTGGTATTATTTCTATATAGTATTACGAGTTGGGTTAGCTTGCTTTCAGGCGTGGCCAATTGCCAATGCCAACAATGGAGGTCCTTTTACATTTGACGGCCATAGGATCTAGTGCGTCATAATTGCAGACGATGCATGAGATTGATCGCCTGCGATATTGCTTGACCAAACGCATGATGCAGACCGTCATCTATCTCCAATGTTTTCCAAGGGCATTTCCTTTTCGTAATTCTAGCTACTTGGCGTCCCTCGTACTTGTCGCCGCTGCATAGATCCAAATTGATTGCATCCATTGCGCGCTTGGTGCTGACGGATAAAGTTCTTGTATGCGAGAACAACTTCAATCGTGCACAAACAGTACGGCGGTACAATAGCGATAATTTCAAATCGTAAATTCGATAAATGGTATATAACGTTAGGAGATATAATACGCAGACTCAAGACTACTTGAAGTAAAATTGCAGTCTACTCGTTCTTGAGTCATCAAAATGAAGCGCCTTCAACTGGAAGTCATCACGCACCGTCGATTTTATATGACCAAGTTTCACCAAAAAGCTTCAGTAGGACTTCTCATTAAGGAAATAAACGTAGATAAAGGTTTTCCTTTAAGCAACGGCGTAAAGATATTTTTTTGAGAATATAATGATACGTACGAGATATAATTTCCACCACCGCCTTCTCACACTAACGCGAACAACGAAAGACATCGGGCTTCCGCGTTTTACGAACGCATGCTTAACTAAAATCTCCCTTCTAACAATCCGTTAATCCTGTCAGTCGATATCCGCGCAGGCAATCTTACTCTCGCTACGATTCAGTTATCAGGCTACTCAAGTTAGCTAAGTAAGCTGGTCGTATTGCCGCTGGATAATTGCTGGGTCAACCTGTATTTACCAACGCCCTGTCTCGTGTAGAGGCTGCTCTATTCAGCGTTCTTATGTCAGCAGCCGGGGCAAAGCGGCACTTCTACTGCAAGCAGCAGCGATCGCAGCTCACCTAATGCAAACTATGCATCATGTGTGCAACTACGTACTAGCTGTTGATGTTTTCATGGATGTAGCAGTATTCCAATAAGTAATTGATAGGTGGGACTCTTCTCCACAGGGACTCCCTTATCACAGTAACATATAGCGCTCGACTTGTTGGTACGGCAATCCGAAATAAAAGCTAGAGATCCTGGCTCGTTCCGA
Source organism: Varroa destructor (assembly GCF_002443255.2). Taxonomy (NCBI): domain Eukaryota; kingdom Metazoa; phylum Arthropoda; class Arachnida; order Mesostigmata; family Varroidae; genus Varroa; species Varroa destructor. Next base: position 3,551,353 of record NW_019211455.1, read on the forward strand.
TGCGAAAACATGCATCGTATTAGAGGAGGGCAATGATTACCATGAATAGTCTTCGGCGAAAACCAGGGAAAGCCCTACTTAGTTGACCCTCACTCGTGACATCCTCTTGTAAGATTCTGAGTGGCACCACCATCGAAAGCGTGCAAAGCAATGAAACATCGTTTGCAGAGCGAGTCAGAAACAATTATTTGTGGGGTCTTCTACCTTTCACTGTGTAAAACAGAACTACCGACTCTGCTCGTGGCAATACTAAATCTCAGCGACGATCAGCGATGCTAACTGTATGGCATGGTCGGTGTCACTACCAATCGTGGCTGCGGCAACGACAGAGCAACTTATCATAAATCCCGCTAGTACGATGGCTGGTGCTCGCTTGACATGTTAAGACTCTCAGGGGAAGCTTAGCTTGAAAAATGTATATGCACGTCGTCCGTGCGTGTGTGACTTCTTTCGTACTATGGCATTGCTATCCCGAAGGACCAATGTGGTTAGCTGTCGTCGTCGTCATGGCTCCTCTCAGCAATAGTTTGTCTTTACGTTGCTAGCTGAGGCATCCGTCGCCTTGAGGAGCTAACAAAAAACATTATATGTGGCCTGTTTAAATTTCCAACGGCGCAAAGCATATTGTGAATGTCGATCGCTTTTTGTTTGGTAAACAATTTATACGCAAGAGCTATGGTGATTCAAGTAAATAGATACTTGAAGTTCTTACGCGCGGTACTGTCACTAAACATTTCAGAGGGCGGGACCCTCGACACGAAACGAAGTTTGTCTACACCCAGTTTCGTACTTACGCGCCTCGCGCGTCCGTAAGTATAGAGGCTACAGCTATCCCATGAATGAGATATATCTGACTGTTGGTTTTGTACCGAAAGTCATGTATATTTGGTAAAGCTATACGATTGTAGTGCTGCTTTGTTTCTAGGCGCCTCGAGGTCCGCTGAGAAAAGTAGAAAATGAGCATAATTATGCAGTACACAATCATCGTTCTGATACTGAAATTTTTTCGTAACAGGGTGGTCGTTATATGTGCGTTTCACTGTTACAGTCATTCAGTAACGAGCTGTTCAAGGTGTCGAATAAAGGGAACACCCTCTTCGAGGACATCACGCGGTCGCTAGCCAACCTCGTCCGCAAGAAACAAGAATCCGTGGAACATCTCTATCGTGAAACCGAAAAGCTCGTGGAGACCTCACGTTATGACAGCAGTCCGTTCGACCTAGTCAACGCCAAACGCCTTGTCCCCCGTCCCGAAAATGATAAATACCCTCATCCGGACGGCTGTACGGACGACTTTGGAGTGCTTCGTAAAGATGAGGAAGGTGAGTTGATTGACTGATTAGGCGTCATTAGAAATTTGGAATACGTTTGAAACATAGAGAGATACGTTAAATACGAGTAGAGGATAATATGTCGGCTCTTCCGTGTGTCAGTTTAATGATAACTGATGGATAATGAGCTTACAAGAGTTTGCAAGACTACAGGACAGTTTAGTGTCAATAAATCGTCGTTGGGCCATAAAGCCATATAATAGTTTACATGATCGGAAGATAAATATCTAATTAATTCTTTTCTCTAAGAAAGGCTCTGTTTTGCGCTCAGGCCGCAAAAGTACTGCACTAATGTCCGCATGAATTCTGTTGGTAAAGCATGTTGAGCCTTTTTGTGCGTATAATTGTATCACAGACATTAATTGGTAGTCGTGAAGTGAGGGGTACGTCTGTTACGCATGTAGATTTGTCCTACAATCGTGTTCTGTGATTAGCGAGAAGGTATGTCCCCCATAGTTGTCGAGGTCTTTATTAGCTCCGGATATGAATCGCATAGATTCTGTTTACTCCATCAACGAGTCATTGAACGCACGCCCTCTGTCCTATAATGCCCGACATTCGTTGTATCGTATATAATAGGAAAAGTTTTCGACATCGTACCATGATTACTCATTGAATTGCTTTCTGCGAGCTTTTATCACTAGTGATCAGTAGCAAGGAAATACTTCGATGCGAATCTCTCGCAGGTTGCTGATGACTGTTGAGTTGTTGGCACGTAAATATACGGCAGGACATCTATGTTATAAGTGTCACACGTGACGCGTTGCTGCTGGTTATACGACAAAAATTGTTTTTGACGTTAGGTACATGGTAAACATATATGCTATTAACAAACGAGAATCTCACAGCTATACAATACTTTTGGCATGTAGGCATTCCGCTTCTAGGGTGCGTGGAGAAGCGTCTCGATCTTAACTACTCGTCCTACTTTGAGCAGGAGGTCAGCTTCGACAAGAGTGCCATCCATGTCGCTACAAATATCTACACTAGAGGTATGGGTCTTGTCTCATTTCAGTTCCTTAGCTAAAAACAACGGACTATGCGTTATCGTTCACTAACCTCAGCCTACCAAAAATTTTTGCGGGAATACCAGCGACAATTGCCATAACTAAAAATAGTAGCAAAAATTTCAATCGACTAATGGCAAACGTCTACTGAGATTAAATAGGCGGTTGATGCGAATAGTGCAATTGAAAAGTATTATCAAGCGATAATTTGTTGTGCCCGATTCATAAACGATCTATAAAAATTCAACGAAAACAACTAGGGAATTTCAGCATAGGCCCTTCTTCAAATATTCTGGGCATTGAAACAGTAACTAGCTGGAATCGCTATACCTCAATCGTACCTGAGCCTTTACACTACCTACAAGCAAGTATACTACTACATAGCAATTACTTTACAAATATTAATTTTATTTCCATTCCTGAGATAAATAGGACAGATTAGAAATCGAGCTAAATAAACACAGTCACGGTTCTGCTGCATCAAAGTATCATCTATTACAAGCAATAGTTCAAAGTAATATGTTTTATTTCATATCGTGTCCATTTTATACCATTCTTCGCTTCGTTTCTATAGGAATTCTAGGTAACTAGTCGAGGTTGTAAATGACGTTCCTTTATACGGAATTAAGGAGAATCTTTATTTGCCCCTGCAGCTTGTCATTCAGCGTCGAAATTACACTTTCAGGGGATGCCCGCGTTCTCATGTAGCATACTTTTTAACGATGATTGTTTACAAAATTAGAGACAAGCACAAGAGAGACACGGGTACGCTCTGCGCTTCAGTCTTTGAATTATAATCATCTATATATCAAATAGAGCAAAGTTTCACAACAAATGGACTGCAAACCGCGTTTACTCTGTTCCCCTTCTAGCAGTAATTGTTGTTTCATACAAAAGTAAAACAAATTCCTGTAAAAGTTGGGCTAAAGGTAGGTGAACGGCAACAATTAATGTCTGTGTTGTTTCAAGACTTCTCCTTAAACCGGTCGAAAGACGCAGATTGGATCCGAATTAAAACGAGTTTGATTCCCTAAAGATCAGCCTTCATCACGTGCAAAGCACCATTCAGACATGGATTGTACAAAAGTGGAACGCGTTGTCCACTTTGCCTCCGTTCACTTTGACCCCGCGCTCCTTCACAACGACAACTACCGATGTGAAGTGTCTTTGTTAGGGCACGGGATTTTAGCGATGCAATTTAGACGAACTACAAAAAGGTAAGGCCGGTTGTCCTACGTCGAATCGGCTTAAATATCGGTCACCAAGGCGACCTTCTCAGCCAACTAATCAGCTGGGGACATTTTATGTGCTCTGCTTCTTGTTACGTAGGAAGCATGCTATTTATTTGAGAAATAATTCATTAGCGTTATCTCGATAGTGCTTGAAGTTGTTTGAAGTTGAAGGATACGGGAATTTACCCGAAGGACGCAAACAGACGCCATATATTTGCCTGAGTAAGCGACAGTTGCAATAATATCTCGCTGGAGCACGTTGATCATTTGAAATGAGCCGTTTTGCGAATCCTATTACCATTCGGTAGAGGATTTGAAGATGAACTCCGTTGCAAGGACTAATCAGTTTGCTCGTTCGATTTCCAATAATTTTTACCACGTAGCGTTGAATTGTGGAGAAATGTCAGACATTGAATGTAACAGGCCGTACCACCATTGCAAAACTCGAACACGCGCGCCAGTTGAAGCCTGCAGTTAGCTTCCGCACCTTTTTTGCCTGTCGTTTGCTTCACGCATAACTAAACGCAGAACGCATCTATGGCAGATTCATTCTCGTGTCTTGTCATGAACGAAACACGATACGAAATAAAACGCATAGCGACCTGAGGCTGAAAGATCGGAATACTTTTGTCTCTTCAACGAAGATAGTTACAGTGCACAAGGCGCGACCTCGAAGATATGCGCAGTGTCTTCAGGTGACACGATTGAATACACCACGTCGAGTTAGATGAGAAGAGATCTAGTCAGAAAAAAGGCATCAGCATGGAAAGGTCAACGGCGTCCTTTTATTCGAAGTGACAGAACACTGCGGAGCGCTGCCATAACCGCGGGATCGTTCGTGGCGACGTCGTCCTCCATTCTTATTCCATGTTCTCACTATGTGCCTGTTCTGAATTCGAACTTCATCTTTTTTAACTCTCCATGTCCAGAAAAGTGTTTTGTTGTCCTGCTTCAATAAAAGACATTTGTCTTTCTCTTCTTTTTGTGCTTTTTTTTCGTCCATCTAATGCATTAGTTGTTTATAAATAACAACAGTTTGAAAGGCGCCCTTTCATACTGCTCGCCCTTACCGTCTTGTTATCCTACGTCGGCAGCTCATGTTCCTCATTCGCCCTGTCTCTCTTTGACTCTCTCTGTCTTGGATACAGTGTTGTACCTAGTGCCTTAATGCCCTTAAAACACGCGTATCTTGTTGCATTGCCCTGCGTCAGATGAACACCTTTACTAAACCACAACAGGCGCATGACGAGCTGGGCTAGTAGCAGCTGCCATTGAAGAGGATGGTCTGGGTCCCCTCAGCTCGGTTTGGCCGCTGTCCGGAATTGTACGTCTTGCCCCTGGCGGCAGTGGCCGTGCCAAAAAAAGGATGTTATTGTGTCCTTGTTATTATTATGGTTGTTGCTGCTCTCGTAGTTGTTAAAGGCTGATAGCTATGAGGCTTTTTGCGACAAGACCAGTTGGCTATCGAGCGATATCTTCCATGCCTTTTCAATTCGTTTTTCTCTGCGTCTTTTTCTTCGTCTCGTTTGGTCTTCTCTACGTTGATGTCTTCGGGAACTCTCGCACGCACCCTCTAGAGAGCGGGGTCTTGAGCAAAGAATCGTCGATGCCGGCTGTAGCGGGAACGGTAACGATCGAACACGACGGTAACGAAATACAACTACGTTTCGCACTTTCCCTCCACATTTCGTAAACGCCCAACCCGTGCTGTTGTATTCTGAGGCTGGGTCATCGAGCTGCTATACAGCGTACGGCAGTACCGGTATGTCGCTCTGTCCAACAAGCATACCCGTATAAATACAGGGAACCTTTCTCACCATTTTCTCTTCATGCTTGTCGTGGCCGGCAGGCGGACGGGCAGTGAAAGCTTTTAGGGAGGAGCGGACCCCTCAAAGAGGATGCAGAAGGCACTCGGTGTCGGTGCGGGCTCTACAAACGGCTAGACTTTGTTCCCATTCTGGGCAAGCCATCAAGCTACTATAGTTTGCGCATATCTGAATTTACTCCCTCTTATCCCTCTTTTCCGCTCCTCTATTATTTTTTCTGTAACGCGTTTTACTTTTGTCAACGTGGATTGTCGTGTGACAACGACGGTCGGGAAAACCACTAAGAGAAAACCCCCACAATAAGAATAGCATTGTACAAGCGTTACGACAGACATTGGACGTTTTCAGAGGATAACGACAAAGACAAGAAAAACAAATAAAACAGACGAGACACCGCGTAACTAGGAAAGGACACAGACAAAGAGTATGTGTTCTGCTTCTCGTCTTTGTGCTGACAACAACTAGCCCGAGATACGCTAACAATTTGCATTGCAGTTAGAAGGAGAAAACCAAAAGAGTTCTATGCAAACATCAGGCCTGAACGCCTCCAGCCGCGTCAGCAAACGACTGCGGCGAACGCGTTGACGACAGGGACAGTGTTGCTGTTTATACTAAAATTCGTAGTGTTAGAGATATAGCGGCAAATGCTCTTTTTTACTGCGAATAGCAACAATATCATAAGAAAATAGAGGTGGGTTGAACCATCAGTACGCTGGCCGTGCGCGGTGGACGTACCGATGGCGTGAATCGTTGTTACATTTCTTAAACCTTCGTCTGCGCAAAGCATGGACCACAAGCAAAACAAGTTGTTGCACCGCATAACTTTTTGATATACTTATGAATAGCTGTGCCCCATAAGCGGCAATACTATAACGCCGTCTTGCTTGCCATGTACTTATATATATATGACGTAATATCCGTGGCGTGCAGCTTGTCTTATGTATACAAGTGTACACGTTGCTGGATAACGTAGCGCACAGAAGCTAAGAAGCGTCAACCTTATCAAATACATGAAAGTGCATATTCAATCACTTTAGACAGATTTGTTTGGTGGCGTAGGTTCAAAGGCGTCTGCATTCGTGGACAGACCGCACACGTGGTTTAATCGTAGATAATACTTCAGACTGACGGCTCTGTTAAAGGTTGTGTTCTAGACGATGGTTGGTACTTGCTAGACAAGCAGGCTGGAATAAACGGCTGTTTTTTAATATTTATTTTTGCTAACCTAGAAAAATAACGGCTGTCATTTCAATAGGTTTCGCGGTGGCTGTAACAACGGTCTGTCCTAAATTGGCGCCAATTTTCTATGCACTTTCTTCACATTACAGCTGAGCATGTCATGCACGCAATACGGATGTCATCAGAATTGGACAACCGCTTCCGGGCCAATAGAGGGTCCGACCCTTACCTTTCATTCCAGTTCTTTTGTAGTCATACCGGATTCCTTAGGCTGTATCCTGGTGAGTACCTAAGGAGTCGTCCTATCAATCTGTGTTAGTTAAGATTTCTATCCGAAGTTATGAGTTAAGTAATTGTTTAAAGACGTAAACGACTGATTTTTTCCGAACAGCGGTCCAATGGCCGGACATGGAGCCCGACATGTATGAATGCCGTAGTCGATCGTGGTACGTCCAGGCGGCGGCCTCGGCCAAGGATATTGTTATCCTGCTTGACGTCAGCGGCTCCATGACCGGACTGCGGAAAGAGATTGCCAGGAACGTCGTTATTAACATCCTCGAGACGCTAACGGACAACGACTTCGTCCAGGTGCTAACGGTTGGTATTCTTTTACAAATTTCCATCAGACCAAAGGCAGTGTTCAAAGTCGCTAGAACAATCAAATGACAGACAAAGGAACAATGACGACCGAAGAATCGCGTTGGCCTTTCGATGAGTAATGAAAATTGAATTCGTGTCTTCTGACTTTCAGTTTAAGAATGACTGTCTTCCTTTAGTACCGTGTTTTGACATGCCCGTGCAGGCCAACCAGCGCAATATTCGCGAGTTCAAAGAGTATCTCAATAAACTTGACACGCAGAACATAGCCAACTTCTCCTCCGCACTTACGGAAGCATTCGAATTGCTTCAAAGGGTAAATGTATATCAACTGTTTTATACTGACATCTTCACCTAAGGTCAATATCTGCATTACGCTGACAAGAAGATCAGGACAATGCCACTTGTCAAGTAGAGAGAAAGATAGAATACTGTAGTTATTCTTATTTATCTTTAACGTTAGAAATAAGTCAATAAAATTACCAGGGTTGTTTCAATGAAATAGCTGCTATCCATGCAACACCGAATTCAAATTTGATATGAGTCTCAAGGCTGAGTCACCGCATCGTTACGGTTAGAGTAGGCCTCAAGAGTGAATCCACGTATAATTAGTCTACATCCTAAGAAAAATCTTCGATGTTTCGCTCTTCGAATTATGAGGCGCCGATAAATAGCCAGCTTACGTTTTGCTTAAAACTAGCAAAACGTTACAGCGGCACTTGTGTTGTAAAGCTGAGCACGATACAACTTTTTAGTAGGTACAAGGTACGAAACTTCACTGTCACCGGTCAGCGAAATGATACCTATTGTTTCCAACTTAAACTGTAGTAGTTACTTGATCGCTTCTCACTTACGGTACGGCGTTACCTGTTAATGCCTGCATTCTCTATAGAAATGTTGCCATCTTTCTCATGCTGAACATGTAGGAAATTCACTGTCACCTCGTAGAGCACCGTCGCCCCACAAAAGTCGTCTTGCTCTTCTTGTGAGTATGCTATTTTACACATTCTACGAGTCTACCCCTGCCTAGCTCTTCTGGAATAGGTTAGAGTACGCCATTTCCTCATTAGCAAACCTTCGCCTATGTAGGATTGTTAAATATTGTTCAGGATGCGTAGATGTCCGCCAACCTTTATGGCTATTCTATGGATTGTTTGCTTAGCCCATTGGCTCATTTGCTTCTTCTCATTTAGTGTCCTTTTCGCATTAAGGCCAACGGAAGCTAATCCTTGTTGCGTTTGTGCTCTCGCAGCTGTTAGCCCCGCGACATAATGACTTCTCACTCGAAGGTCTTCCGGGCAAGCTCTCTCCAACTAAGGAACGAAAACGCTTTCCTACGGAACTATACGCCACGCCAAACGAACTCGGCGGCAATCCACCTGTTCGCTTGTCGGCTACTTGCTTATACGTAATTGTCTCATATACAAATTGTTCTATACTAGCGGCGATAGCAGTAGCCGATAACGGCTGCCAGCGCTGCTGTCTCTTGGGGCCCCCGCGACTGCCTTTTGCGGCGAAACAGAACAATCACAATGATAATGATGATTTTGATGGATTATTTTGATCAGTTAAAAGGAACGTCTAAGGCGACCAGCAGCGGCGGCGCAGCACTCGTTTTAGCAGGTGCAGACACTCCTTTTACTTCCTTCAACTTATATCTCTTTAAACGGTAGTAAAGGTAGAAACAAGGTCGAACAATCCGCACTGGCTTGCTAATAGAAAACCGCGAAAGCAGTAGGAATAAGACCATATGGAAGAGGAGTGAATGTTGTACTGTAGAAATAGGAAGTCACTAACTCACACCTATCAGCTTGCTTCTAAAAAGAGGGCCGCTCACAAGCCCAGCCTTACGTTAAGTGTAGCCATTGTAAGAAGTTGGAGGAGGATTACGCGTAGCAATGGACGGCGACTGCGCCAATGAAGGAGGTAACCACAGCAGAAAACGGCCCTGAATAGTTAGCTGCTTGTGCCAGCTGCAACAGCAGTAACAGCGATTGTGGTATTTGGTCGGTGCACGAAAAGGATCATGCGGGCAGTACTATGACTAGCACAGTATAATACCCCCAACTATTTCTGCTTCTAGTGCTATCAAAGTCAAAATGGATAATATATGTACTATGTATGCACGCACGAAGTCGTATTGGACCCTACTCGGACACTGTCGCTGTCGTCGTCGTTTCTGCGGCAGTTGAAGGCCCATGCACAGCATCATGTCAACGTGGCATTAAAGGCTTTTCCTCCTCTACCGTTGCCATCATTATCTTTGGGGCCGACCTCCCAGCCCATTGGCCAAATCGGTTAGACCGTATGTACCGCACCCGCTAGAGAAAGCAGATGCTAACTATATACTAACAAGACACTAGCCCCTGTGGGTCCACTTAGGCGAAAACAAACAGATACGAATTAAACGACAGGGGATAACAAAGATCGCGGAGTTAAAACAGACTCAGGACAAGTAACTGCGGCAGCAACAGGCATGGAATCCGGATGTACCAGCAACAGTAGCAAAATACACAGACAAAGGAATAGACTCATTAAGGTGCTGATTCAGTTGTTAGCCTATTGAAGAGAGGTCATTAATCGGACCACCGGCTTGCATACCTGCATAATATATCCTTCAACGGATTATTTCTGCGTCGGTATTGGATAAATTCGGCAAAAACAAAGAGATCAAGGGGTTGGGGTGCGAGGTCAATGGAACAGGTGCTTATGACTGCAACAGATAGCCGAACTATCACACTTTCTCAGCCCGTTTATAGCTAATAGTTGCAATTGTGTGGTCAAACTGTACTTGACCCAAATGGTTATTTCGTACTTCGAATAACCATGATCATTCTGTACCGTTTCTTACTCGACAGCCAAAAGGGGTCAATTATCGTGTTTCGATGGAGTTATATTTAATTCGTTCGATAATAAAATCATATTAGGATATATCAATGGACTGAGAAAAGTTTGTGAGCCAAAGTAAAAAAAAGTCTATGTTCCCCTTGATTTAGGTATATAGTTGGTGTAAACTAAACAAAAATTTAGTACGAAACAGGTAGAGTCAATTTGTAGTAATGAACGTACATTATTTAAACAAAACTACTATATTACCATTGATTAGTAATATATATGGAGGTATAAATGTACCCTCTCAATATTTATAATGTCTGCTTGTACCATTCTTTGAGTGCAGTTCAATAGGTCAAAAGGCGGATCGCAGTGTAATCAAGCGATCATGCTCATAACCGATGGCGCCCCCAGCAACTACCAGGACATCTTCTTCCGCTATAACTATCCGAACATACCCGTGCGAGTCTTCACATACCTTATCGGGAGGGAGGTCACCGATACTAGAGAGGTCAACTGGATGGCATGCAGTAATAGAGGTACGTACCAATAATCGAGTATTGGAAGATCACAATGTTTGCCGAATGGAACTATATGTAATTAATGAGACGAACAGCTCAAAGTTACAATCGATTCAATTTTACCTATTTACCTTTGCGACTGGTAGTCAAGAGCTGTTCACGAAGTTTCAGTAAACAGAGGACAACAACACGATATCCGAGTATCAGAGAGGGTATACAGACCCACCTAAAAATAGTTTGCGTTTATATAATTTATATATAGAATCTTTTCTGGTTCATAAAGCTAGTTTGATGGATTTACTCGGTGTCTTGGAGACACTGCTAGGGAGCATGAAGCGGCATGAGATTTATCAAAATTGTCCGCACCTAGAACATTTCGATGTATCGTCGGGTTCTCTGAACCGTAGTTTTTTTGCATAGTCCACGGTGGAATCTACAGGCGACAAAAGGAGTCACGGTATGTCGGTTTAGCTGGTTCATCCCTTTCCATTCTTATTCGTTAAGCAAATGAATCCTCATAAATTTCCGCGAAGTTTTTCTATCAATTCCTACGGTTCGTCCTTATGGCTTCCATTGCAGGGGGTTCAAAGTAAATTCTCGAACACTAGCGTCCAATCAGCAAGACGTCTTGATATGTAATCCCAACGCTCTTTAGAGGAAGAAGGTTTTGACTTTACTTAATTACTCAGAGTTTTTCAATGTAAAATTTTCCGAATGATACGTATCGCATGCGTTGTCAAGCTGACAGCGGATCTGATCGCGCACGCGGCCCACGCCGTCTTCCTGCATCTCTCAGTGACATGCGCAGTGAAACTTACGCCGACCGCAGAAACCGGTTAACATAGGCAAGAGAAGATCTGGCAAAAGAGAGAGTACTAATCGCCGCTGTCTGGCCTTCCCTTCTAAACTTCATCGCTTCCGTCTTGGTCAGATATATGGTAAATCTCTATCTGTGATTGCCGCATGAAGCCGGGCTAGAGTTTACTGCACTTAGAACTTTCTGGATCAGTATATTACCAAGTCGTCTGCTTACAAGATGATTTCTGGTGAGTTTTTCGGCTGTCTTACCTGATCAGGGAGGCCCGTCGGCAACACAAGGGCTTAGGTCATTTACCCTGAGTTAGGCCAATTGCCTGCATAAAAGGCGGAAGTTTGGCTACTTCGTCGTCGATGGCTATCTCGTCCTTTTGTAAAATCACACCCAAAATGAATAGATATATACCAACTTCGGCCAGCGCGAACACAGCTTTGTTCGTGGAAGCCGAGTCAAAGGCTACCTTGAAGTCAACAAACACCGTCTACAGTGGATCGCGTGGCATAGCGAGCGTTCTCTCCACCTTGGCCATCAGGATCCTGTACACCGTTTCTGTGGACCGTTCTCTCCGGAACTTGTGTTACCCGTCGGGATGGCATGTACGCTTTTTAAGTAGTTGTTCAGTTTTTCAGTCAGCCGCTCAAAAGTTGCTGCTTATAGCAAACGCTTTTCTTCATTGTTACCCGCCATAGTGATGGCGCGGTAGAGTCGCCTTTTCCTTTGCCTTCCCGCATTTCTTCGTTGAGCTGAAAGTATACCAGTATGCAAACTTTTCCTTTTAAGTAGTGCTGTCCAACTCGGAGCCAGAGTGGCACTGCATTTTGCATAACCGTGGCAGCTTTCTTATTGCGTAGGCTCCCAAAGTCGTACCTTAATTCCCGTACTGTCAAGTCCTGTTAAAAGGTATCGCGTTGTATGGGGATCTCCACTTCCAAAGCTCCGGCGAAAAGGGACATCGCGCTTGATATCATATCCTTTGACGTACACAGCGAAGTAATTTATGAGCCGCAGGGATCTAATCGAGCAAGACGCCGAATGGAGTGCTGTGTTAACCATCTGTAGAACTAACGTTCCGCGCCGACCATCGGACGGACCTTCAGTCGCTCAAGGCCTTTCGGGCAAGGCTGTTAATATAGTTGAATGATGACCTATGCTTCCGAGAGGACGGAATGGCTGTACTCTAGATTAGAGAGTTTCAACCAGATGCTGCACACCTAGTTTCTTAGGTTTATAGGTTTCGGCATTAAACACAACAGGAACAGGGAGAATTTCGTGGGTGCATCTTGAAAGCAAGTCTACATTTAGGTGCCGCGACAGAGCTTTACGTTTGACACTCCATGCAGCTGTCAGTTGAACAGTGAGGTTTATCGCCGTTGGTATGCAAGTACGAATGCTTGCGTCCTCTGACAGGGAATGATTTTTATCGTGGAACTTCATCCCTAATTACGTTGGTATGTATTGAGGTGTATTGTTTGTATTCAAAAACATATAGCGATAACCGAACGTCCTGCATGACCTAAGAAAGTTGATGTTGAAGTGGGATTCGGTTCGGCTGATCGGAACGAGCGTCGAGGCTGCCTGCGCGACCAGAGGAAAAGTAGTCCATTGAAAAGTTTCTCCACCAAGGTGTACGCTGATGCCAAATCGGTCAACCGAACATTGGCGACTACGAGGCTTGGTCGCTAGCCACACAGAGCAATGACACGAAGGTGTTCTCCGCTAAGTAACCTGTCTGTCTAATGATTTTCTTATAATGTAGAAAATGAAGATATCCACACTAAAGCGGCTACCATTGGTTCTCGGTGCAGGCCAGTGCACTGAATAGAAATGCTTAAGTTAAATAGGGTAGTTCTGCAAATCTGTCAGCACGAGGTTGTCTATACTAGCCAGGGCGTCTGGGAAAAGGAGCGCCAGGGCTAGCTTCCTCTCAATTATACCATGTAATTTTTCGCCTTTTCTTAAGGTCCAGCCACGCTGCGAACTACATGATTGACATCAAGAGCAGGTGCGGTGTCGCATACAAAGGCCGGCTTGTCAGTGTTCATATTGTCAGAGCTTTTTTCACGAAACTGTCAACTGTTGAGGTGGCCGAGGTTTCCCTGTTCGGCTCTATGTCGCCTTCCCCTTTGTCTGACGGTGACTCGTTCTTTCAAACCGAATTCCCTCAGCCAGACTCCTAGTCGGCTGGGTTTGCTGTTTAGGCCGCCTTGTGTTGTTAATATCAATGAGCGTTAGGTGAACACCTTCCTGTCCCACTTGTATGTTAGAAAGCTCTATCTTTTTTGCGATGTTGTAAATAAGCTTCCCGGCCATTTTACCTCCACAACTGTATTATTCAACGCAACGTGATACCACATCGGAAAAGTCATTTGCTATTTGGCGACTCAACTAACACCCATCTATGGCGGCTCGTTGTAGAATTGTTATCGGTTAAAATAGCCGTAACGGCTTGCAATCAATAGCCGCTTGAGTTAAACAAACGGGTGGTTTATGGTCACCACAAGCAATTAAAAATGTTAACTGGATTAAATCACCTTGCCAAACTATTAGCTAGGTGCCCTGAGAGAAAACAGTAACGCTGTTATCGAAAAAGCAACCGGATTTGCAGCAAAACAGATTGACCGGGAAATATGGCACCTATAGGCGGTGACTGCAGGCGCGATACCTTCAAGTCATTGGCGAAATGCTACGAACGTGAGATAAGGTTTGTGGATTGCACTTGGTTGAATGCCGATACAAAAATGTTTGCCTTTAGTAAAATCCTTGAAATGAAAAGAGTCATAATTCAATACATTCGTGTAACGGCTAAATATATCTCTGCTGTGCGGAACAGCAACTGAAAAAAGACATACGTTATAAAATAGAACTGGAAAAAGTGATGTATTTTTAACCAGCCTTAATAAAATATTTATTGAACATTGTTTATAGGAGTTTTACCGAATCTTAAAGCCACAGTAAGGAGGAGGAGGACACAATGTGTTATTGGGCAACACATTGTGTCCTCCTCCTCGACAGACTGGTACATACAACCGCCTAATAAGAAGTAGCATTTACCCATGGAAAAAGGCGTATGCTCTTTCTTTTCTTTAGCTCTTTCATGTGATATGTGCCATCACCATGCTTCGGACCAGCGACGCTAAAGGTTTCGGCGCTCAAGTCACCCCACCGCCAAGAATAAACGAAGCATATAGTATTTTGTTGAGTTAAATCGTGAATATAAATTCAACCTACAACTCTATGCACACTAGCAGATTATTATTCGTTGTCGATATCTGGAAAAAACATCTATAATGAATCGCCCGGAAGCAATCCAGAACCAAGACAGGGTACATGGAAGATATCACTCTATCATTGTTACTAGTATTCTACCATGTTGTAAGATTGAGCATAGGAAAGTGATTTCCTTTTACCCTAATGAGGTCTCAATTAATTATTTAGTTGTTTCTGTTTACGAGAAGTCTGCCAAATGAAAAACGAGTTGGCGCCGTCATCGTATAGTGCATTTTTCCTTTACATGCATAATCTTCAAATGTACAATGTGCGACTTGACGAAACGCCTACGGCCTTCATAATTGATCTTCAAATGATCATCGCCACCTCTGCCAGCACCAGTATGTAGGCTGGCACGCTGTTACGTCAATGCTGTCGAAGGCCACGAAACTTCTAATTATACATTAGCGTTATCCATGAAGGAGGATCGTAAAGTGGCCGCGATTCAAAAGCGATCTAATGCAAAGATATCTACACTGAAAATCATCTGGTAAATAATTTTCTCAGATACTTTTATCAATCCTAGCCACAGGCGCGTGACGCGAACGCGGCTATCAATTCTAAAAGATACGCTCTCGTTCCTCAAGGTTTCCTTAAGCGAAAGAAGTCTTTGCAGTACAAATCACTTTCATTTAGCGCCGCTTAGCAAGGAAATTTCGGATATATTTACTAGGAAAATTAAATTAAATGAAGAGACAGGTTTTAGTTACGTACTGGCAACATAGCCTCCATAAGCTCTAGAGAGCCAATTTCTAAATGGTTCATTGTTACTTCGAAGGTAGGCTTGTTTGCTTACTTGGATAGTTTCCTCTAAATCGTCAAAGAATTTCCCGCTTCTGTTAAGGTTTAATTTCAAGCAAAGAGGCGTTTCGCCTTTGAAACGCTTGTACAGACAAATCTATTTCAACCTAATGCGAAATATCGCTAAGCCTTTGGGAACTGATGGCCTGCTTGGATTTTCGAACTCAGGAGGGTTTGGGAAGAATGACAGTAGGTATTAAATCTCACGAGGACAAGGAAAATATTCGTCCTGGACTAGCTTAAAACAGAGCAGGACTGTGTGGACACCTTAATTAGAAAGCTGTGTATGTATGAATATAACAATGAGCGTCCAAATGTGTTCTAGCTAAAAAGATGTCCATCACTATATGATTTGTGTAGCTATTCAAAGGAGAAGACTCGGCTACATAAAGTTATATCGTTGCATAGGTGAACAATTGAAAAGATATGTTGGGATAGGACAGTGTAGTACTCCAACTTTTAATGAGTGCTATGGTACCTCAGTATTGCTGGCTCTAGTGTAATAAGGCGCTGAGGAAGCATAGGGTTTGTACGATAGACGATTTTATTTATAGATGAGATACCACTTGCCTTTCTCAGTAGCTTAAATGTGGGAAAGGAAAAGCAGTTACGACTTGATTGTTCATGTTATGTATAATACATTACCATCTTAATCCGTCGTCTTAAACCGTGTCCTCAACTGAATTTGAGCTTCGTCGGAAGTAGGCCCGCTCAGTGCCTTGTCCGAAGTCAGAGACGCTCATACACTGCCAAGTTTACGACACAGGAATAAAGAGGTTTCTTGTGAAGACGCTTAACTTCAATCTATAGAGCGCTGTCGTGCATAGCTGCAAGTGTTCGTGTTGGGTTACAGGAAAGGAAATAGAAAATATAGACATAATACTAATACGATCGATAAGCAAAATCGTCAGCCGTATTTAGAAATGAGAAAATGATTAAATAGCGAATCCGTTTTGCTATACGTTGCTCATATCGTATAGGTGTTTTTGTATAAATATAAGTCAGCTTCCTCGAGCTATACAAACATCGCCTTAGATATTCTGCAAGCGAGCAAATGGGCTCTTAAGTACGTCCCAGATACGATCAGCTAATGTGTGTTATTTATTGTGACACTCCATTACAGGCTATTATACCCATGTTACAACGTTAGCAGAAGTCAGGGAACAAGTTCTTGTAAGTATCTCGGTCTAGGTAACATAAATCTTGGCACAGAATAACGATAACGGGCTTACCATAATCGGGACAAGTTACATTAGAAAAAAGTACTCTGGACTCGTGAGATTATTTAAGAAATTTGCTGCAAAAGAGTACTTCCTCTCCTAATCGCACCATCTTTCTGTGCGTTCAATTTGTACCGATAAAAATAACCGAAGTAACCGATGTTATCTACCCTTTAGTTCGATTCGGGCTTCTACCTAGTAATGATGTTGTTTCGATCTGAGTTCTTCATTTCCGTTCATCTATTGATACAGCAGCAGTGATTAATGCGCTACTTACATTGGCAATATGTTGATAATTTGAAATATCTTTTCAGAAGTACATACCCGTCATGAGTAGGCCTATAGTTTTAGCAAGAAAGCATCCCGTCATCTGGACCGCGGCCTATCCAACGGTCACCGTAAGTTATTCGTTGATAGTTGAATCTGCATCTAACTTTTACCAAAAAATGCTTTTAGGATGCAGCTTCGAGACTCGAACTTAAACAGTTATTAGTTGGTAAACATCTCTAAAGTGTAAACCCGCGGGTTTATATCACATGGTTACTTGCACTGCGCCTAGAATATGATACGGATCCTATTTTCTAATTATTTTTAGGCAATGATGCGCTTCATGTAGAAATAATGCTTAATAATAAATAAATTAAAACGTTCGGAGAAATTACAGGCTTGTTGTGAATGATCGTTCTTATTATAACGGTAACTCCAGATAGCTATATCTCAATGCCTAGGATTTTGGGTGCGCTACTACCTTAGTTAAGCGCCTTCTCAGACGGCTGGCGCCCCTTCTAGCACAAGTCAAAGTGGGTTCACGCCCGATATTGAACCCAGATCACCTCATGAAACAAAGTTTAGGTAGGCAAATACGTTACCGTTACTACGCCATTTTATTGGAACCAGTTCGTAGCATAATTAGTTACTGCTCGTCAATTCGCATATTTGTCCATGTATAGGAAATATTACTAACCGATAACTTGTGGGAGGAGCGCGAAAGGGCGAGGTTCAAGGCTGAGGGATTGAGGAACCTCCGCAGGCGGATGCAGAGGGACAGCCACGTTAGAGACCAAGTAAGTAACAAGTAAATCGAGAGTTTTAAAGCAAAAAAGCTCTTATAATAAAGTATCGGTAACTAAAGCCACTCGCAGATAGGAGCCTCTCATGGAACGCCTTACATAAAACGTCTCAAGGATTAATTTTTATCCTATGATACGACTCCTGAGCATCCCGTTTTGTTTTCATAGTTTTAGGTTGTCATAAGGTGGTAGTTGAACTTTTTGGAATTGTAAGTGATACAAAAATCGGTGCATTATCACTGTCTATATTTCGCATATGTCGTTTTTTTGAGTAACTGCTATGGGCTTCCAACAAAATCTGGATTATTTGTGTGTAATTTTTTCCGAACGAGTGCGTTCGATGTAGAAGGACATATTGGAACGATCATAATTTTAATGGTTGTGTGGATTGTATTGTTGCAGAACAACACCGAATATTACTACGATACTGATGATTACGAAGATGAAGATGTAAGTAGCTAATATTTGACAGATATTTACAACTATTTCTGCTGTACGTTATTTAATAATTTTAAGTAGTACGTTTTTCCAAAACTCTCCGGCACTTTAAAAACACATTTTTAGAAAACTCTGCTACATATGGGAAAGCTAATGAACAAGCTATAAAAGATTCGAGGTTTACATCGCTTCAGGCAGTTTGCCCTAAAACGAAATGAACTACGCCTACGGACGCTTTAGGACACAGACTATATTTGTTGTAGTAGACAAACGCGTTGCTATCGCACCGGCAGGATGATTACGTAAGATTTTTTTGCTTCGTAAGCAGAGCATGCACACTGCAGTCATATACTGTTCGATTTCTAGAGAGCTTGGACGTACATTCCCTTGAGTACGCGGTAACCAGTATCATAGCAGAGTGCAGATAGACAAATCGCGCCAACATTCCATCTGAAAGCTACCTGATTGGTCGTTTCCTGTCTACGTCTTTGTTCGTGCCTGTATGTGCGTGCATCTTTCTTGGGGGCGTGCAAAAATGCTTCTTCCATGAGACGTCGAAACATCTTAATAGAGATATGGCGTGTTCAGTTAGTTTGCTATGCATATTTTACTGCGTCAGGAGCGTTATCCTGTTCGGGATTGCGAAGCCAAATTCATATAGTCCATAAAACGGTAAGGATCGAATAAGCACAGCTGAGACGGATTACAGCCTGTTGCCTCCCATGGAATTCATAACGACGATAGCATGATATCTAACAATGCGCGTAACAATGTTATTGATCACGATTGGAACCTACACGGGACGAAGTGCCGACGGCGAACTATTTGATGACACATAGCTCCTCACTTTATAAAAATATAAAAAAAAAAAAGCATAAATATATATATAATATGTATTTATGCTTTATATATAATATATATATATATATATGCGTGTGCATAAATATATATTTTATGCACCTTACGTGCAAGTTATATTATTGTGTGACCTATTGTGTTGACATCAAAGCCTAGTCATCTGCCTATATCCATCGTCGGGGTAGTTTAAAAAAGTGCCCTAACAAGGAAAATGGTTTCGCTCCATTAGGGAAAACGTTTACGATAGGTAAATGACAGTAGAGTCTGTATACAACACATGCATATTTTTCGCACCTGTAGGTATATCACAGCATTATTACTATTATTGTTCCGGGATTCGAATTTTTTTGAAGATAAAAAAATTATCGTTGTACAATAATACGCTTGCAGATCGCTTGCACTATAGCCGTATTCATTCTCTGATAGAAACTGTATTTTCAGCACTGAAGATTTTTTCAGTCGCTTCCTATTTTTCTAACACTTTCGTATTACCGCCGTTACAGGAGGATTACGACAATAAAACACAACCGTTAAAGTCGGCAGAACGTTCACAACGTCGACGGAAACGCAGTCCCGAAGAGGGTCCTTCCGGTGCTGGAGGCGGCGCTAAATCTCTCCGAGCAAATGCGCCTATCCGCGGGGATGTTAGCTATATCTCACTCTCGGACCAACTGGCGCTTCGACCGGAGAACAGGGACTACCCCGAAACGAAGAAACGGAAGCCCCTTATGCTCACCACCGTAGCCATACCCGTCTTCAACATCTCGAAGGGCGAAAATGATACGGTGAGGGCAATGACAAAAGATATTTACCGATTATGAACATGATACATCTTATATGGGGTGGAAGCAGAAGTAAAACGAGGGAACAAAAACACATCAACATAAAACATTGTGGAATTTAAGCTTTATCTGCTAATTTTACATTTTTAAAAACAAGCGACTTCCAATACAGCATCGCTGACTTATACTTTGACAATGTCTTGCGATATAAAGTACTTACTGTAGTTTGTGCATAGAGCGTTCTCAAACGTATGTTTTGAGGGTACCTAGCTCTAGTTTCTAGTACAATATCCATTGGTAATTGCTGAATATAGGTAAACGTGTTGAAAGGCGTGTTGGTTTACATTATCTTACCTTTGCTCTCACACAAAAACAAAAAACCGTCTTCATGATTTGTTACTGGACATTATGTTGTCATTGCAGAATGCTACATCACACCTCCTCGGAGTCGTCGGAGTGGACGTGCCTGTGCGCGAGTTGGAGCGGCTAGCGAGCCCCTTCCAGCTGGGCGTCAATGCGTATCCACTCATTCTGAATAAAAATGGACACCTCATCTCACATCCTGACCTCAGACCGATGGTTGGCAGCCTCCGTCATTACTTTCATCGTATATATGAATTTTTTATGACATCAGGACTTATCGCCGTGTATCGTTGTTTTACTATAATTATAGTGTCATTTTTATGATCGTTGAGCGCTCCCGTATTTCTAATTGAGTTGTACTTTGACATGATGAGTGAAACAAATTGAGCAGATGCTTGTTGAGATAAAATTATATTAGGTTGTACTACTGAGATTTGGGAAATAGAAATTCAGCAATAACTTATTATAACGTAGCTGACAACACTCCGTTGTGTTCGTAAATAAACAGTTCCAGGATTTTGTAAAGCCTTTCCATAGCAACGTGGATCTGCTCGAAGTAGAACTCCTGGATAGTCAGCTGAGTGCTCGGGACTTTTCGCAGACCTTCAAGGATCTGCGTAAAAATATGATTGATGGGCGACGGGGCTGGACTGAGCCCCATAATGTGCGCGTCCACATGGATGGAATGGTATGTCGATTGAATATCACCTTATATCTTACACAAATTTGTCCAGCCAGCACCTTAATATCTTTCAATACGTAATAACATGTATTTAATGTATCTAAATATGTCTGCCTTGAT
This sequence comes from Varroa destructor, assembly GCF_002443255.2. NCBI lineage: Eukaryota > Metazoa > Arthropoda > Arachnida > Mesostigmata > Varroidae > Varroa > Varroa destructor. The sequence continues at coordinate 3,572,296 of NW_019211455.1, forward strand.
ATATTCACCCTCACATGATGTCTTGCGAATATGAACGGAGACTTGCTCTCTAAACCTGAATTTGCTTAATTTATAGTATGTTATGTATCTCACTAACTTGTTTTATTCCTCATCAACTCTGTCGCGTTATTGCGGTCGGTGTTTTGCTGTTGCTGTTGTTGTGTCCCACGCCATTTAATCTGTCCGTACCTGCTTCTTGCTCATGAATGTCGCAACGCTTGCGCGTCACCGCTACCCTTACGTTCTGATTACGATCATCTTGTCGGTGGCTTCTGCACCTTTCATTTTCTGTGTATTTATTGATTTTACGTTTCACAGAAGCGAGTGGCCGTGCGCAAACAGCGTTACTACTACGGGCCCGTTGGAAACTCGGTGTTCGCGCTGGCCATCGCTCTTCCACAGCCTTATGGCTCCTATGGAGTGGAAGCACAGTTCGAACTCAGCAACCCCGCCAATCTAAAAATCGATGGTGAGTATGCTTCAACCTAAAGTTAGTTTTCCGATCGGTCGGTCGTTTCAATTACTTCTCTCTTTCAAATGCTTTTACTACATCTTGATTACTCGCTCACATTTATAGTGACATCGGCTTCGGCACTCGGAGGGGTACGGACGGCAAAACAGTATAACACCTCGACAAAGAGCCACGTGACATCAGTATGTAGTGGTCAAGCCGCTCCACCCAAGCAAAGATACCTCGTCAGTTCACTGAATTCATTCATTAGCACCATTTTTATTGGCCCGGAGGAGCTCCTATTTCCATAGGTTACCGACCCATCGGATTGGGTGTGGTTTCGGTGTATCATGCACTATTACAAGAACACGAGACGACCAGGACAAGGAAATGTTTGGCCTACCTCACTTGGCGCGTTCTTATCAAGCAAATATTGTATTGTCTACATTCAGTTGGGGGAACGGTGTGTGTGTGTGGGAGGCTGTCTGACCATTTCCTCATTGACTCACGTATTTTCGCGTACTACTCTTAGTAGATAATTGTTTCTGCATAAAACAGGTTGCACTAGGAGGTATACCACCAAGGTGTTGAGGGTCTGCTAGTAGAAAGCGCTATTCCTTGCTATGGTAAAGGCGAAATCGATCGGCTGCAGCAGAACTGATATAGCTAAGCGATGAAATAACGGAATACTAGAAAGATATTTTAGAACATGAAAGGCATCCGAGAGTTACACCAGCAGCATCGGATATCGGGGAGTTGCGCACTCCGATTAGATCTAATGGTAGCAAAGCTCTGGTTGAAACGTATATTAGCCTAGGCTACCGCTGGAACAGCTGACTAAAAACTTCGGTACGGGTTTGAAAAAATAACTGGTTGAAAACCCAGTACTGATTATGTAAGTGTCTTACTGTTACAACAAAAGCCAGACATTTGTGCGCTAAATACTGTATCATTTTCTCAAACGTGTTTTGTACGAACGCCTCACCAAAGCAGGTCATCGTTTTGCTGGCATTACTGGCTCCTTTTTCTGTGTAAACCACCACCTCGTAGTGCTACCTGCTGCATCCGTTGTTTCCTAAAGTCAATACCACTTTTTAGGACGATCAATAGCAATTCAACCTGAAGGTAATAGGATGCAAATAAATTGTACTGGTAGAGCCCAAGGCCGCTAATGTCGGCCAGTGCTGTTCCAAGTAAGGATCGTACCGGCTGTACTATACTTGCATTGATAGTTGCTAGAAAACTAGGCCAGTCTATTCGAATGACCAGGCGGGTGAAAGACGTAAACAGGCTGAGTTAGTGAAATCTTTAAACGAGATCGAATTCGTTAAGGCCATGCGCGTTCGATACGATAGTCGGATCGGCCAATCTGATCTGTGGCTTTGCATCTAGTTATTCTTAATCTAGTTTTCGTAGCTGACAAATTAAAAGACGTTTGTTATACCGATGTCCATAATATTGACTGATCAGCCATCAGTTCGGGAGCCCCACGTGGTGTGTAACTCCTAGGCTACACACTCCTTAATACTCCATTAGTTTGGAGGAGCAAGCTTTACATTCGATGTGTATTATTTTTTAACATACACGCACAAATCAAGCGTACAAAACAGCTACCATTTTTTAAGGATACAACGGGGTCGAGTTTTAAAACAAACTTAAATATTTAACTCGGTAATAGAAGCATTAAAAACAACAAAAATCCATTAAAGTTGAAATTCTTTCGCTAAGAATGTAACGAACGCATAAGAGATCTAATAATCAAATGTATAATGTTTCAGTATATAAGCAATTTTTCGAGGGAACGGACTGGCACGTGCATCCGAATTGGACGTATTGCGAGGACGACAATGCCGAGCGGGGCTGGCATAACATCGAAAAAAGGGGTATTGACAGAGTTCAGCGAAACGCCATTGCATCTTTACTGAAGGCGTGGCGTACTGAGCGAAACCCCAAGTTCAGTCCTGAGCCCAATCGGCCCAACAAGATGCACCAGTTTAAAACCTGGACGTGTAAGTAACCACTCACTCATGAAAATGTTCGCCATGAAAATCTGTCTAAACGACAGTTCGACTTTTACTGGTTCAAGTGACAAAGAAAAAAATTGGACGAGAAACGGTGTTAGGCCCTGTTTAATTGGGCGCTAGCAATGATATTACTGGGCAATGCGAATTGTTTATTTTATCTTAATAGGAAAAAATTACACATGTGGTGAATATAGCACCAACGCTATGCTAAAACGAGCACATAAGGACAAGATGCATTCAAGACCCAGCCAATATTTCGACTTTATACCCAACCTTTGAGAGTTTAGTTGACCTCTTTACACTGGGTTGAAACGCCTTCTGTGTTCTATAACGCAACCTATACTTGTAGGCGACCTCGACTTATTACAAAGTTTGATCCATGATGCGACCCGGACGGCGCCGCACATTCTGGAGCAGGTCAAGAGTCAACACCCCCCCGCGAGTACTAAAAGTCGCGCGAGGTAAGTTCTCGCTACCTGTTCGAGCCGTCACGCACCATTGTCATGAGTGACTGGTTACCAAAACACTCGATCATTCACGAAACCACTCATCATTTGGCAACACCGGATCCGCATTGTAGCAATCTTCCGTACATATCGTTTCGTATAATGTTGTGCCGTTTCTGGAGATAGTGATCATAATATAAGTAACAATTTATAATAGTAGTACTGATCATGAATGAAAGAAGGGAACATTATTCGAGCAGTTATCAAAGTTTTGCAGGCAATTTGGCTTTACGCATACGATCCTCCATATTCTCGTTCTTACATATCATTACATAGTACTATGCTAAAATCTGCATCGTGTCACAGGCTAGGTGTTGTTAAGCGCGTTGCTAATTTGTGGCGACCGGTGCACGCCAATGCTTTAACCGCCGGCTGTGAGGGAATAATCTATCAGGCGAATTTCCTGCAACCTAATGTTATATATCTCATATATATAATAAATATATGAGATAAAACTGTGTTACTTACAATATTGCTCTTGTAAATATGTGTAGCATTTTCCTTATAGGTTTTCTCTCTAATTCTTCACAACCATCGGAAAAAACAAGCCTTACAGCGTTCTCGAGTTAAAAATATATTTCTATGGAATTCAATAGAGGAATTTATTCTATCGACTGGAGCCCTCTACAGCCGGCCGGTAGATGGTAGAGAGCGTCATCGTAGCTAATAAGGTAGCTTTCGTAGATCCCCTCTCATTGTT